>NW_020798497.1:0-13316 GCF_002237265.1 Aspergillus thermomutatus | reverse complement strand
TTTCTGGTGGAGGTGGGTGATGGAGGGGGCGGGGAATATGAGGACGTGGCCGTCGTGGGTGGCGCGCTCGGGGGAGACGGACAGGGAATAGGTTGGATGAGGCCAGAGGGCGTGCAGGTGCTGATGGAGGTCGCGGAGGTAGTCGACGTGGAAGTTGATGGATGTCTCTGCCGCGGGGGACTGGCGCAGGGCGTGGTAGGAGTCTGCCCAAGTGGTGAATGGGACGTGCGGCTCGAGGGATTGGCCACCTAGAGCACGGTCAAGGTCTTCGTTGAAGAGTCGGTGGTAGATGGCATCTACGACGGTGTGCGAGGCTAGACCATTGTTAACTGCCAGCTTGACTTTGGAGCTTGACTTTGGGGTCTGAAGCTCACTGTTTGTGATTATAGCCGCTGAGTTGGTCTCCTGGACAAAGATGATCAGAGCGCGAAACAACGGGCCTGGAAGCAGAGTGTGATCTGGAAAGGGATAGTCCATGGTGATGGAGCGAAGGTCATCCCGTGTAGCCACGGTCTTGTAATCCAGGATGCATTGGTCGAGGAACTTTTCCGAGCGGATGATCACATAGAGGCCTAACTCCGGGCCCAGGAGATCCAGGTCAATGGCCATAAAAGCGAGCATTAATGGATGGTGTGCCAGCGTTGCTTTGAGAGCGGTCCTTGCTTGCTGTGACTGACTCAATACAAGATACCTGAATGGTTATAGAAGACATACCTGAACGCTGGCACCCTTGGAAAGAATCGATGTGCGGATATTCCATGTATTGACGACTTGCGACCTGGAAATGGCCTGAACAAAGTCCGTACAGGGCGTAACATGCCGCACATCATCCCAGGTGAGATCATGCGGTTCGAGGATCTTCTCTATTGCTGTTCTGGTCTTGGTGAATGCGTCGTCGTCCCCTCCCAGATGAACCATATCGCCAACTTTGAGCGGGCCGTGCTGCTGTTCTTCCGGTCTTGATGCTGCTAGGGTTTCCTTGAAGTCACTGCCATTCTGGAGTAGGGTGATCTGCTCTGCAATGGTAGTTGCATCAAGCCACCGTGGCAGCGGCACACTCCTTCCAGTCGCTTTTTGGATTCGATCGCGTGCGGTGAGTAGGGTGATGCTGTCGGCAAACAGAGATAAAGGGGCGTGGATGTCGATGCTGTCGGTCTGCATGCCCAGGACACGGCCCCATACAGCTTGGATCTGTTGTTGAAGAGAATCTGATGACTGCTTGATATCCTCGGCTTGAGACTGTTGGTAAGAATTGCGAACAATCTCTGTGAGCTTCATCTTCTGGACTTTTCCTACCGCTGTTCGAGGGTAATCATCCAGACCCAACGTTGGCAAAGAGACGAAGCTGTGGGGAACGTATTTCAAACCCAAAGAAGACCTAACCGTCTCCTTCATTTGCTTCACTAGCTCCTGATCTTCGATGTCAGTCGTGACGACTGCCAACGGCGCTTCTCCAGCAATCGGATCCGGTGCGGCCACCACCTGAGGCTGCAGAGCATGCGACTCGGGCAACTGAGAGAGAATAGCCTCTATCTTGGACAAAGAGATGTTTTCTCCACCGCGAACAATCATGTCCTTATAACGTCCTACATAGTAGAGCCGATCGTCGTCGTCCAGGATAACCTGATCTCCTGTCTTGAACCAGACCTGGCCGTCGACTTCGTAGAAATCGTCGGTATGACTGCCAAGGTATTTGTTGATCATCGAGGGTCCCGAAAAGTGCAAATGACCCGCGGTCCCTCGACTCAAAGGTGTTTGCTCTCCTTCGGCACATACACGAATATGGCACCCATGCACCGGCCTACCGATTGCCACGTCGTATCCCTTGACAATAACATTTGGGTCCGCCACGGCTCCGGTAGAGACAAACACCCCCTCTGTCATGCCGTAGAAATTTTCAACTTTGCATTTACCAAGACTCTCCTGGCATTGTCTCAGTACCTGAGGTGTCATGGCCATTCCAGCGAACGTGACCTGCTGCAGATGGGTTGGCTGGTTCAGGATCTCGGCTAAGCTGCGAACCATCGTTGGCACCATCGCTGCGTGTGTACTCTTTTCTCGTCGCAAAGCTTCTGCCGTCTTCTGGGGCTTGAATTTGTAGCCCGCGAAGACCACGCTTGCGCCGCGGAGTAGCGGTAGAATAGTGCAGATGAATCCAAAGGCATGGTTCATCAGGACCGGTATTGCAACACTGTTTCCGGGACCTGTTGATCCTAGACTCAGAGAAGGTATCAGGACGTCGAACCATCGGGCTGCTCTGATTAAGCAGCCCTTGGGAAGGGCGGTGGAGCCGCTGGTGAAGAAGACTGCCTGCTCTGTTTGAAGGGGGCGAAGGGGGTCACTTGGGTCATCGAAAAATGACTGCAAGCATATCCACTCGTTGACAGGGTGGGCTTGACAGCAGATCTTTAGAGTATTCGGTGGTATGTTCAGCTTCTCGTCAATCTTTCTTGCTGTGTTCTCATCCTTGGCTATGATGACCATTCTTGGTTCCTGAAACTCCATGACTGTGTTGACCATGTGTTGCACATCTTCAGCGCGCAGTAAGCTCGCAGGGCTCACAGGGACATGGATCAAATCTGCCGCGAAAGCCGCCAGTGCAGCCACCACCTGTTCAATTTGGTTCTCACAGAAAACCAAGATGGGCGTGCCGGGTGCCAGACCTTGATTTCTGAGGCTGTTTGCCAATCTGCGCACCGCCTGGTGAAGAGTAGCGTAGGTCCATCGCAGATACGGGGTTTCAGTCTCGTCCCCAGCACAGCTGCAGAACCCGTACAGGTCGGGAGGTTGATGGGTGCAGACGATAGCAACGCTGGCAGGATGTTGCTCAGCAATATAATTGAAGCGCTGCGTGATTGTCCGAGGATTGGCCGAGGACTGATCCCCTGAAAGTTCACTGAGTGCACCCATCTTGACTGTGCTCCTCAACAATGTGGCAGCACCCAAGGGACAGGCGTCGAGTATTTATCGTCTCCTGCACGCTCTCGTCAGTCAGTGACATCATGTCATGCAGCTAATACTTAGGTAGGATTTGATATCCCGCTTCATCAACCATATTAACTGCTTGCGGTAAGGGATTGGCGCATCACATCATTCTATATGCATGACCTCACTTTTATAACCTTATATCACACTCCTAACCCAGGATATATATTTGATATTCGCGGAGATAGTGCCATTTGCTAATACCAGAGAAATTCTTTCCCGATGATTGAGCATGAAGCTAAGCCAACATATTCCTTTGCTAAGTTGCAGGCACCATGTTCATGTGCACCATTGCATCACGAGCCTGATTTCGAAGGTTCTCGATGCTCAAGGGGAGGACAGTGTTGGCTTGCAGACCCTGGGGGAGAACTGGGCCGAAGAGATCTCCGGCATTGATCCCAAGTGAGCACTCGGACTGAGTTGCGGGAAAGATGGTCTATTATTATAATATGGTGAGTCCTGGTCAGCTATAGGAAGGGAAGACAACCCACTGCTTCTTGCTGGAGGGCTGGGTTGCCATTTGCGTCTCCAACATAGAGTTCAGCTTTGCCTTCCACTTGATTGGTGTTGCCTTTGCGAGCATACTGGATTATCACAACGACCTTCACAAATGGACGGGCACCGATAAGCTATAGTCTCATGGCTTCCATGAGCTGCTCTTTAGACTCGGAATCTCCGCATTCGATTACGAATGAGGGGTGGTATTGATTGCCTGGCCTCATACAGAAGTTGGGTATCTTCCTAGAATTCGAGTACGGGGCGTTGAATCGCTTATGGGCTATCCAGAGTTAGCAATGTCATTCATATACCATACAATCCATAGCGAGATCTGACGAGCGTTTACCGACACTCGGAGAAGACGGAGGTCACCATCCGTAACAAGATTCTGCTCGCGCCAGTCGCATTCCTCCATACGAATCCAGTTAAGATGACATCCAAGGAGAGGGCTAGGCCTGACTTTGATAAGCAAGGTCTCTGTAACAGAGTTGTAGTTGATGCTGAGCCGAGCACGATTAGCAAGGAACATAGAGATGATTGGCACTGTCACTTACGCGGCGTTCAAGCTTTCCATGTCCTCGTTGTTGTCTAGCGAGTCGACAATCAATGGGCCCCAGTCGGGGCAAACCGAAGTGTACGCAATTTCAGTTGAGGATTGTGCTTGAAGAACCTCTCTTCGGATCTGTGTGCAAAGCTCTGGCCAAGTTTGGAATCTGCATGCTGAATGGTGAATGGACTCAGCCAAGGGAATGCTATGCCGGATCTGATCTTCCATTGTGGCTTCTTTAAAAGAGGGAGAAGATGAAGGGTGGAAAAGGGAGAGAAAGTTGAGAAGAGCATGAATTTCTGACAGTGACAGGGAATGAGATATAGGCCGATGGGCATTCCATTTAGGGTCCAGTGAAAGAAACCAAGGTAAGACTTCTTTAATTACTTATTTAGGGATACCCGAAGCTATCTACCCAAGGATAAGTAGGTCTTGGGTAGATTGACTGATTAAGTCAATCCTTGGGAGGGAAATTATTCCACCATGGCTGCCTCTACTTCCCTTATGGTATGTATCCTTGGCTCAGAGCAGCGATTATCCTCATATAGAACAGCAGAACAGCGATAGAATGATACTAATTCCTGATGGTTGATACTGCTGTTGGGATGACGTCATGTATACGAGACTCATCCTCGAGATGAATAAGAAGGTAGAGATGGTCGGATTCTCCATCATTCACCGTACTCACAGCTGATATACTCCGTCAGTATGAAGCATCTATCCATTGATCCCCGTCAGAACATCCCCCCAATTCGTGATTCCCCTTCTACTTCTCTTCCAGCAAGTCTTCCCGAGGCGAAAAGCATCAAGACAAATCCTTCCCGAGCCGGAGGAGAAAATGCATCGGTCTATTTCGTTGGGACGGCGACGACGATCTTGTCAGTAGCGTCTTGCCTCATATCAATGAGATGCTAATCTGGCTAGTGAATGGGAGGGATTGAGGTTGATGACCGATGTTGGTCCATGCCCGTTCACACCTTGGCCATGAAACTAACAAGATAGCCAAACTTCCTTCATGCGGGGGATCATGTTCATCTTGGTCCTGGGGTGACTGCTACCCGTCGAACAAATCCTGCGGTTGACTTGCACGAACTGCCTCGAATCGACTTGGTTCTTTTATCTCACTATCATGGGTATACTGCCTTCCCCAACCGGTGCATCAGGTGGACTGACCATTGCAGAGATCATTTCGACCAGAAAGTCGAAGCCTCCCTTCGGCGAGACCTGCCTATTATCACCACAAGCCATGCCAAGTCCATATTGACGTCCAAGGGGTCCGACTCCTTCCAGCAAGTGTTCGATCTCGAGCCATTTGAGCAGATGATGGTCAATGTCAAATGCGACAGTTCGCAAACCAAACAGCCACACATACGAGTGACTGGGATGCCAGGCAAACACATCCCGACCAACAAGGTCGTGGAGAAATTGAACGAGTTCGTGTCGGCAGTAAGTCATCGTTCTGACATGCAGTAACAATGAATTGACAATCCAGATTCCCCCCACCAACGGATGGATGGTTGAATTAGGATATGGCAGCACCCAAACCATGCAAACCGATTTCGATGTGGGCTATCGCATCTACATCTCCGGCGATACGCTGATGGTGGATGATCTCAAGGAGATCCCACGGCGGTTCGCGGGCCAGAAGATCGACCTGATGCTCATCCATCTTGGAGGCACGACGGTGCCTCATCCGAACATGTGGCCGATGACGATGATGGTGACGATGGATGCGGAACAGGGCGTAGAGCTGGTGCGCCTGATCAAGCCTGATCTGACCATTCCGATCCACTATGATGATTACAATGTGTTTGCGAGTCCGCTGGAGGACTTCAAGAAGGAGATGCAGAAGGCGGGTTTGGGAGGACAAGTGGTGTATTTGGATCGCAAAGAGGCTTACCACTTTCAAGTGAGAGCGACCTGATCCTTTTAAAATGAAGCAGCGATGATCTCGTTTCCTTGATACTTGATCTCATTGGATATCATCGATTTAGCCTTGTTCTTTGTGAGCATCGCCTCGTGTTCGGGTGGATTATTTATAGCATCAACAAAACCAACAACAAATTCCAGTGTGATTATTCTTCCATCGATTCCATTCATTCATTCATCCTCAGCATCATCATCAGAATTATCTGCTGTCTAGTGGTTGCAGTTGTGTTGTTGTTGATGCTTCATCGCCCCTCTCCTCTCCCCTCCTTTTCGTCCTCTTGGGAGGATCATCGCGTTCCATCGCATCTCATCCATCCCACTCTCCATGCCTTTGTTTCGCAAAAAACACAAGTCCCCATCGCCTGCTGCATCTCCCGCCTTTCGTTCTGTCGAGCAACTGACCGTATCCCCTCCGTCCACCGCTCCGTCGCCTCGTGTTCCTCCTGAAGATCTTGCGTTCTATCAGCGCTTCTCCGACGTGCGCCTCCCCACTTCGCCTTCCGATCAGCCAGACAACTCGTATTCTCAACAACAACCACAACCACAACATCATCATCATCAGCTCAATCATCAAAACCCTTTAGAGCATCCTCCGTATCAGCCTACAATCACTCGGTCGCAAAGCCATCACTCTCCCACTCTTCCCAACTCGGTACTTGCGACCCCCGCTTCACCAGCTGCTGCTCACTTCATCGATGCTGACCCTCCCGATCAGTCCTGGTCCTCGTCTCCCAACGTGGACAGGGCCTCTGAGCAGCCGGCTTTGGCCCCCAACTCTCACGATAGCAATAAGCAGGATCCGCCACAAAAGTCCCGCAGGAAACTATTCGGCCTACATTCCTCCTCGTCCTCATCGACAGGCTTCCTGGAACGCAGCCTGTCCGTTAAAGGCACTGCCTCGTCGCAATCGTCCCGCCAGCGACGGCATCAGCAACAACTGTCACTAGACACCAATCGAACCCATCGCGATCATCAAAAAACAAGTAACCGAAATATCAATCACCATTCCTCGTCCGAGACCGTTCCCGAGGACCATGTGGTAGACCCGAACCGGAGTAGCTCACAGTCTCTCCTCATGCAACAGGACACGGCGTCAGCTCACCAACGACCTCCCCGTTCCCCGCAGCACCCGCCTTCCATCCAGCGATCCAACACCGATTCTAGTCTTCTCGAGAAATTATACAATTCGTCGCCTGTTGACTCGGCTTCCAGACAACCTGTAGACCCTCCCCAAGTCATTTCGAATCAGTCACAGACACATCTGCAGCAGCAACATTCGCCTATTTCGCAGCTTCAAGTGGAGCCTCCCTTGAGTGCACGACCTCCATCGCGACAGTCCTTGGGGCCGCCCTCTCCGTTGCCCCCATTCTCCCATCAACCGGATCTGCACCCATCCTCCGCCCACCAGAGCGGCATGGCTTCATCGTCGGACCGTCCGGCCGGTCCACCGCAGACGCAGCCTCAAGGCCATCCGTCCTTCCCTGGTGGCAGTCAACAGAACGCCACCGAGTCAGGGCGCAGCACACCCCCGGTCAATTCGAGCAGAAGAGATGATCCTGGCGAGATCGATGTGCGAGCTTTGCTGCAAAAGCATGATGAACTCCGTAAGGTTTCACACCCAGGGTTGAGGAGATGTACTGACAGAGTGTAGAGGCCAAGTACTCCAAAGTGAAACGGTACTATTTCGAGAAAGACGCTCAGGTGCAGCAACTGCAGAATACCGTGGCCCATCAGCGCATGGCCGTGTCCCGCACGGTCCTCGATGACAACGAATACGCGAACCGGTTCGCCCGCCTTGACGGCGCCATCAAGGATCTGGCCTTTTCCATCCGGAAAGATTGGAAGAGCTTACCCACCTGGTTGGCTGGCCATGTCAATGAGGACGCACACACGACCGGCATGAAGGAAATGACGGCCATTGGCCGAGCGACGATGAGCCGATGGCTGGTGGAGGAGATCTTTGAGCGGCATTTCCATCCAGCTCTGGAACCTAACTTGAGCATGCAGCTGAAGAGCATCGAGATGAATCTGCGCCGGCAACAGACCAAGACCTACACGGAGGAGGATCGCGAGAACGCGATCGCGCGGATTTCGAATTGGCGCCGAACGACATTCGACGGCCTCACGGACTCCCTGCAGGGCAAAGCCGCGGACGAAAACCGGGCGCAGCTCATCAACCACCTGGTTGAAAAATTCGTCGCGTGCCTGGAGATGAACCTGTGTGAGCCGCCGCCGCCGGGACTGGAGAACGGCGCACGGATGATCGTGGAGAACGCAGTGGGCATCTCGGAGAAGATCCCGCTAGAGTCGCGCGACATCTGCGTCGAGTACTTTATGCCGGGGACGTTGGTCAACGAGGCCGTCATGAAGATCGAAGGGGGCCTGCCGCCGCTGACGAATGTGAAACCGCTCCCCGAGATGCCCCCCGCGCGAGGCTCTATTGAGCACGAGGGCGCTCATGATGGGGTTGGCGAGGATGGCGACGGCGAGGCCGTGCCCCCGTCGGGCGGGAGCAACTCGATGGACGGGGCATCCGGGGCGGGATCCACCCCCGGGCGCGAACAGCGCATGAGGTCGGTTTTCAACACGTTGATGGGCAAGCGGCAGGCCCCGGCAGTCGAAGCGAGCCACGGCAGCAAGGAGATGAAAGACCCGGTGGAGGAACGAAGCAGCGGCCGGATCCGATTTGCCTCGTTCCTGAGCGCGGAGGTACGCGGGAGGGGGCCTACGAATGTATTGGTCAAGGCGCCTGTATATTTGATATGACGTATGAATTCATGAATCCTAATTATGATCTTACGCAAGTCCATTGTACACATCCATTGTACACTGTAGTCTGCTGCCTGCCCAATTTAGAACGGAGGCGGGCTCAGGTCCAACCCCTCGACCGTCAACTTGAACGCATCGTTGCGCGAATAGCTTCCCGCGACGTCCAGATCCAAGCGGCCGCGCTCACAGTCCTCCAGGTCGATCTCGGCCACCAGCAGCCCATCCCCGACCGCATTACCGTCGGCATCGTCCGCGGCCGCGCGAGCCGTCACGGCGGAGTCGGGCGCATCATCCGCAGAGACCTCCCAGATCGGGCCGGCGAGGACCTCGCCCTGGCAACCGACAATGCACGACCCGCCGCGGCAGACAAAATCATCGCCATCTGTCATGTCAGTCATGTCAGTCTGTTCTAGTCGGTAAGAAGTGAACATACGAGGAACAACACCAGTCGGAGGAGCTGCCACCGGCGCCTCCGCCTCCGCCTCCGCCTTCTTCTCCCCCTCGGGCCAAACAATCTCATGCGGGCCCTCGGCCGTGATGGAATGCTTCTTGCGATGCGCCGCCGCCTGCGTCCGGGCAGACGCCTGCTGCTGCATTTGTTGCGGGCCCGGCGCACCCGTCACCCACTCCGGCAACTCACTATACCGCACGCACTGATTCGCCGAGAGCACGAACGCGCGGCCCTCGCAGGCGACCGTCCGCATAAGCGGCAGCCAGGTCTCGCGGGCGTCGGCCGTCGGCGCAAGATAGATATTCACGTTCTGCGAGTAGATGCTCTGCCTCAGGAGGGGCATGTAGTTCTCCCAGCAGATGGCCGCGGCGAGGGTCACGGGGACGCCGTTGAGATGCGTCGTGACGGCCTTGAGGGTGGAGGGGGAGCCCTGCGCCCAGACGAGGCGTTCCGTTCCTGTCTATCACCGTTCACCACCATCAGCTCCCCACCCCAATTCAACTTTAAGAATAGCAAGGAAGGAAAGGAAAGCAAGGGAGGAAATACAGGCATGACCTTCCTCCTCTTCCCCAGACACCCGCGCAGCGGATCAACATACACCACCGAACAATACAGACTGCCGCCCGCGCGCTCAATCACCCCCACAACGAGAAACACCCCCGTCTCGCGCGCCACCCTCTCCAGCTCCTCGCGTGTCCCGTCGCCGCGCTCGCTCCGCCCCTCCGCCACCGGCAGCCGGCGCGCCACCCAGTCGTCGCCCGCGCCCGCGGGCGTATCGCCCAGATCGACCGCCGAGCGGAAATACGCGAGGAACTGGTCGCGGCCGTGCGGGGCGCGCGAGCCCACCGCGCAGCCGAAGGCGCAGGTGCGCGGGTAGCCGCCCAGGTAGGCTTCGGGGAAGAGGAGGAGGTGGACGCCGCGGGTGCGGGCGTGGTGGGCGATGCGGGCTAGCGCGGTGAGGGTGGCCTGGGTGGTGGTGTGGGTGCGGGCTTGCGCGACCGCGACGGTGAGTTTGGAGGGCATTTTCTGGTGTACTTGCTTGCTTGCACTTGCTATTGTTTGTCCTTGGCTGGAGCTGGAGCTGGAGCTGGAGCGGTGTTGATGCGATGGAAGTTGTGGTGAGGGGAAAGTGTGGGCGGCTGCTGTGAGTCAACCGGGGAATGAAGCGGGGAGGAGACGGCGGAGCAAATGCCGAGTTCGATTCCCGGGAGTTTGAGGAGAGAGGAGAAATACTCCAAAGCCAGGAGTAGTCTGAACTGTAGGATAGAGAGGTAGAGAGGTAGAGAGGTACGTTGTTGAGCAAGGTCAAGATAGCAGCGGGGGATTGAGGTGATGCAAAATATGACATCATAATCATCCCATGTCTCATAGCACATCCTCTGTCATGGAGATATTCAATTATCTATACCTAGTTACAGTCTGTAAGTACTTAAATACACCAAAACGATCCTATGTACCAAATTAGACCCATGAATTCCGGATCGAATGGACGAACCCGACGCTTTCTCAAATCGCTAGCGAAGAACCGTGAATGCAACAAAGCCCGGGTATACGCGCGCTAGAACAAGCAGCAAGAATAAACCGAAAATCAGTTGCCGAGATAAATCTTGCAAAAAATCATTCTTTTCAAATCAAGCACCAAGTCAGATGTGTTGCAGTCATATGCTGGGCCGCATGGAGGCTTACACCCTCGCACCCACGGCGTTGGCGGCCTGCTGCAACACACGAGGCCAGCGCGAGATAAACTCGACATCGTCCAAAGCCCCCTTGCCCCGGTTGCGCACATACTGCTTGCTAGGGTCAATGCGAGGCTCATAGTCCCAGATGGCCGGAGTGCCCTGGATCAAAGCCGAGTACACTAGACGACGCCGGCGCTGCGACCGCAGCACGTCCTCTCGGATCGCCTTCAGATCCCAGCGAGCGTGCACTTCCTCAGTAAAGTGCGCCAGCAGCGTGGCTGGATCGGTGGTTTCAGGCAGCGCTGCGGGAAACTTGGCGGGACTGGGGGTGCGCGGGGGAGTCGGAAACGGGAAAGATGAATTGGCGCGCTGGGGTACTGGGGACGCATGAGGAGTTTCCGCCGGCGTGTAAGCCGGTGTAGGTAGACCCGTAGGCCTGAGCTGATCAGGCAGGGCAGTCTTGACGGCGGAGGGTTGCGACGGTTCAGTCAGTCCTGCCACCAAGTTCACCCTCTCCTCCGGGTCGTTCTCGAGGTCGTAAAGCATGGGAGGATCGATCAGCGAATAGACAAACTTCCACTTGCCGCGACGGATCATCACTGTGGGAGACTGGGTGCCCTCGGCCATGTACTCGCCCAGCACGGTGTCGGTCTTGACACCCTCCTCGCCAGTGAGGTACGGCATCAGCGACACACCGTCCAGTGGAAGCTCCTTGACCAACGGTGCTCCAACCATCGCGGCAAAGGTCGGCAACAGATCCATCGTCGAGACGTTCTCCGAAACGCGCTTAGGAGCAAAGCGGTTGGGGGCGTGCACGATCATGGGCACACGCGCCGAATTCTCGTACCAGACCATCTTGTACCACAAGCCTCGTTCACCCAGCATATCGCCGTGATCCCCGGTGAAGACGACAATGGTGTCGTCGCGCAGACCGCAGTCCTCCAGCACTTTCAGCAGCTTCCCGACATTGGTGTCAACGTAGGTGCAGGCGGCATAGTAGGCGCGGCGCGCGGCCTTGATGCGCTCCTCGGGCATCTCCTTGCCCCACAGGTCAATGCACTTGAGGACCCGCTGCGAGTGGGGATCTTGCTGGTCATGAGGAATCGCAGGAGTCTTCGGCAACGGGATGTCAACGTCTTCGTACAGGTCCCAGAATTCCTTGGTCATAGCGTAGGGATCGTGCGGGTGGGTCATAGACACCGTCAAGCAGAAGGGCTGGTCGGTACGGTGACGGACGTGGTCGTAGAGATACTGCGTGGACTTGTAGATGACTTCTTCATCATAGTCGAGCTGGTTGGTGCGCACGACAGGACCTGCCTCCATCACAGACGACATATTGTGATACCAGTCCGGACGAATATCCTGCTCAATTAGTGTTGTGTACTACGAGCATGACGCCAAGGTCACTCACCGGCTCGTCCCAGTTGACCGACCAACCATAGTCACCGGGGTAAATGTCGCTGGTCAGTCGCTGCTCATAGCCATGCAGCTGATCGGGTCCGCAAAAGTGCATTTTACCAGCCAAAGCGGTGTGATAGCCTTCGCGGCGCAGATAATGGGCGTATGTGGGAATGTCGGCGGGCAGGTCTGAGGCATTGTCGTAGGCGCCGATCTTGGACGGGAGCTGACCGGTCACCATGACGAAGCGCGAGGGAGCACACAGCGGGGAGTTGCAGTATGCGGAATCGAACACCACACCTTCCCGAGCCAGACGGTCCAAATTGGGAGTCTTAATAGGAGAATTCTTGTCATGGAAGGCCAGCAGGGGAGCGGCCATCTGGTCCGCCATAATGTAGAGGATGTTGGGCTTCTTGGCCGCCATGGTGTCGCTGTCGTCACAATCACTAAGGGAGGGTTGAGGATAGCAGACTAGACTAGACTTGAAGGATGAGATTAAACTAGAATCGAGATATACACAGGAATTACCAGGACAGAAAGGGAGTAGGGGACATGGGAGAAGCAGAGGATGGAGGGAGGAGGAAGAGGAAGAGGACAAAGAGGAAGAGACGGGGACAGAGTAGGGAAGAACGATGGATAGATATAGGGAACGAGTCCAATGGTTCGGAGAGCAAGTGGAGCAAAGAAGAACAATCAACAATCAACAGCTCATTAGTTTTGACAAAGATATGGAGTGAAGAGTAGGAGAGAACCCAATGGAAAGGGAAAAAAAGAGAGAAAATAAAAAAATAGAGAGCACAGAAAAAGGACGAAAAAAAAAAAAAAAAAAAAAAAAAAAGAAAAAAAAAAAACCGTTAATTATTAAAAAAAAAAATCACGTTGTAGGAGGGGAGGGGGTTCTATTTAAATTAAAATCCCCCACCGCCGCCCAACCCCTCGTTGTTTGTTGTGGGGGGTGGGGTTGTCCGACAAAAAAAACAAACAACAAAAAACTAGTTCTCCAATAAGTCAACATACACATAATAGCCTCGCAACACCCAAAATCTGTGTCTTCAATTAT
>NW_020798496.1:0-13429 GCF_002237265.1 Aspergillus thermomutatus | reverse complement strand
GCTTGGTCAGGGCCAGGGTGGGCTGCGTCATCCGGGGAAGGGACAGGGTGGTGGTGGTGGTGGAGGTGGGCTGCATGGGCGGTGGGTCCTATGGCTGCGCGCTGGGGACACCCATAATCTAGTACTGATAGTAGCGGCTGTTTGCGAACCAGCATTGGGCGTCAACCTGCTACGGGGGGTCCCGGCCGATCGTGGGATGGTGCTGGTGGTGGTGCTCCCGGACCCACCGGGCGCTGCTGCTGAGGTAAGTCCCGCAGGTGCTGCAGCACCAGACGCGGTGGATGAGGAGCTGGGGGATCAGCTCACTGCTGGGAGGAGTTGTGCCAAAGGCCACGGGCCCTGGCGGAGCGACAGTTTCTGTAGCATAAACGCCAGTCTTGGTGACTGTGGCGTGAGGGATGGTTGTGCCCGTCCAGACAGCGCCTGGCTGGCTAACACAGATCTGATCTCCTGCAATGAGGTTGCTGCAACCAGCGTTAATGAAAGGGTTCCAAGAGCGAAGCTGGGGCAATGTGATACTTGATGCATTGGTAATCTGCATGCAAGTATCCCCCGACTTGATCGTGTACAGCTGGCAGGTGTTTGGGATACAAAGTTTCTGTCCAACTGGACGCCATTAGCTCATGTTCGTCCATTACTATAGCTCTACGGACCCCTCACCCTGGAGATTAGAACAATCCGGGAGAATATTATTGATAGACATCAGTGACCCCCGAGGGACACCCTGCTTTGAGGCAATTTTCCCACAGTCATCGCCCGAGACCACGGTATATGTCTTCCCGGTCAAGCATTGGGCCGTCGCATAGCCCGGGGGCGCGTATCCAGGCAAGTCTGTCCGGTTGCCGGTCACAGGCTGGACTGCGGTCGGATAGGATACGCCGCAGGTCGCTTGAATGGCAGCCCATTCCTTGGCCATTCGTGGACTGTAATTGCTGAATGGAGTGGATTGGATCAATCGACCCAGAAGGAGTACGCATTCCGAACACACCACGCTCTTGGGGAGGCTGGCCATAGAGGTGTCACCGGCCGGAAGCGTGAGGTTCGCGAGAACATCTAAAAGATTATTCAGTAATCTCAATTCCTGGCCTGGTTGCCCCTAGATTTATAAATACCTTGGCAATAATTTCCCTTGGAGTCTTTGAAACAGGACACGTTGTATTGCGCCCAGATCTGGTCCCCATACAGGGTTGCTGGCGTATCTGCCCAGGGCTGCGGGCTCCCGGCGCACACCTTCTGGACCGCAGCATGATATTTGGATGGGGTGGGGTTACATTGTATACGTCCATCTTAGGCCTCCGATCTGCCTCCTCAGCCCGTGAAGGAATAGCCGAGAATCCAATCACATCCAGAGTCACTCTTGTCTTCAATGCCGATGGACCGATTGAACAATTAGAAGCAATTATTCCTTGCCGGAGGAGCCGGAAGCTCTTGGCGGGCTGGAAATAATAAGATGGATGGCTGTCCGAATGGTAGAATGCTTCATCTGATCAAGCGAACGCTACCTCGAATGGTGATTTTTTGTTCTTTTTCTCTCTCACGATGAGAATAAGCATAGTTTTGGCAGCCTTCGCGTCTGTTGTTTGGGGACTGGCATCGCAGGACCCGGCGTCTGCCACAGATTATAGATGGTAGGTAGTGAAAACCGCAACTGATTACAAACATTGAAGCTGATGGTCATTCAGCTCTGCTACAAAGCCCTGCAAGATAGGATGCTGCAGCAACACGGGAGTATGTGGACTGGGTCCAGACTTCTGTGGTAAGAGCTGCATCTCCTCGTGCGATCAGAAAAGGTAAGAATAACACACCCCAAGCCCGCAGACAGAATTACAAGCGCTGAGTGCATAACTTCTTTCGCAAACAAAGTGAATGTGATCCTGGATGGGGCGCCCAGTGGTCTCAGAAGGAGAAATGCCCCCTGAACGTGTGCTGCAGTAAGTTTGGTTTCTGCGGAACCACTAAAGACTTCTGTGGCAACAAGACAGTCACCAAGCCGTCATGTTCTGGAAGCAGGTAGGAAGGCATTCTGGGGTTGATATTTGAACCGTAGACTCACTGACGATTGTAGCTCCAACAAAAGATCTATCGGTGTGTGGTGATGATCACTCAACCCTGCGAGGACGTGGCCTGCTAATTGACCCAGGATACTATGAAGGATGGTCCAATACCCGAGCATGTTATGGAAGTGAGTCGTTCCAGATGGAGACCGTTGCTGGGCGCTACAGGCCAAACGATAGTACAGTGATGCCAGAACAACTCCCTGTTGGCGCCTACACACATCTCAACTTTGCCTTTGCCTTTATTGATCCCAAGTCATTCAAGGTTGCCCCCATGAGTGCGGCCGACACAGAGCTGTATTCACGTTTCACGGGCCTCAAAGACTCAAACCCCGGGCTACAGACGTGGATCTCGATTGGCGGATGGTCGATGAATGACCCAGATCAGCCAACGGCCACAACCTTCTCTGACCTGGCGGGATCCAGCAGTGCCCAATCGGCATTTTTCAGCTCGCTGATCTCCTTCCTTCAGACATGGGGATTCGACGGCGTTGACATCGATTGGGAGTACCCCGTTGCAACTGAAAGGTCTGGGAAACCACAAGACTTCCAAAATTATGTCTCGTTTTTAAAAAATCTTCGCTCGGCTTTGGGAGGCAGTGGCCACAACTACGGGTTGACGATCACAGTCCCTTCAAGCTATTGGTATGGCCCCAGTCAATGCAGACGAACAGCTGAAAGATAACTGTGGCCATTAACCCTTTTTTCAACCTAGGTATATGCAGCACTTCGACATTGTGGCAATTGAGAAGGTGGTGGATTGGTTTAATGTGATGACATACGATTTACACGGCACATGGGACTCCACAGACAAGTTTATCGGGCCGATTGTCAATGCCCATACTAATCTCACGGAGATCGATCTGACCATGGACCTGTTCTGGAGAAACAAGGTAAGTGAATTGACCTTCGACGCGGCAGTAGCTGACGGAAGGACAGATTGATCCGGATAAAATTGTAATGGGGCTGGGATTCTACGGCCGAAGTTTCACGCTTTCTGACCCCTCCTGCACTAAGCCCGGCTGTGGATTCAGTGGAGGAGGGAACCCAGGAAAATGCTCTGCCAGTGCCGGGGTTGGTCCCCTCCCCTTCCAGTACCTGAGCGCCAGAAACATTCAGACCTACTGACGAGAGATTAGACGCTCATGTATTCAGAAATCCAAGACATCCTGGCGGCTGGAGCGAAGGCGACCATGGACAAGGATGCAGCAGTGAAACAGGTCGTCTGGGATAATAACCAATGGGTGTCATTTGACGACGAGGAGACTCTCAGGTTGAAGACCGACTACGCCAATGGCAAATGCCTGGGCGGTGCTATGGTTTGGGCTGCATCTACCGATGACACGGTAGGGTCTGCGGCCCAGGCATATATCAAGACCAACGGACTGGTCTCTCGTAGCCTCTTCGGGGGCGGGGCGAATCCCAAGGAGGAGGATGTCCTCTCGGCCTGTATCTGGGGTGAGTGTGGAAAGGACTGTCCGGATAACTCTCTCCCAGCACAGCGAAGTGATGGTAAAAACCGCGGAAATGCAGGCATCTACACGGGTTGTAGTGATGGCCAGACCAGGAACTATTGCTGCCCGAAAGGCCAGGAGGTGCCAACATGCCAATGGCGTGGAGGTGCGCCTTTCTGTGACGGAAAATGCCATTCAGGCGAGGTGCAAGTCTCGTCGGACACCAGTGCTACAGGCAGCGAGTGCTGGACGGGCCATAAGGTGCTGTGCTGCACTTCAACCAAGTCGGATGCCGGTATAGGACAGTGCAGTGAGTCTTCCCCGGGTAGCTTTAACACTATGCATTCAATCATCTGAGCTCACATACATCGCTAGAATGGGAGGGATCTGCGCCCTTCTGTGGCAAGCACGGGAGAGTAGGCGAGCATTACGGATGCGACGAATCCGACCGCTACGAAGAGACATACGATTCGTTGGGTGCTGGTGGTGAAGAGTATTGCTTTTCAGGCTACAAATCCTTCTGCTGCACCAAACCTCCTCCCTTTACGGGATGTGGATGGTAAGAATAACCTCTCCCCCTTCTAGCGCCAGGAGCTGTAGGATCACTGAACTGTGTACGATTAGGACATCAAAGGAACATCCTTGGCTACACCCTTTCACTTGTCCGACAGGGTGTCCGGCTGGAAAACAGGTAACACAGTCATGATCATCCGATGAATTGGACCAGCTGCGCCAGACCCTGGAGGGTCATTCGGACTGGACTTGGTCTGAAGCCAATGTTGAGGTACCTATCCTAGACAACCAGTGGGTTTTTTTTTGGTGGTAGGAGGATATTATGGCTACCCCGAAACTATCGCCCATTGTGCTTAGCATTTAGAAGTGGCGTGGAATCACCACGCAATACAATCGCTAGAATCATTAATCCCTTCGCCGTCCACCACCTAATTATCCTGCAATAAGGCCCCTACATCGCCAGACTGTGACTTGAGAGGGATATCAAGCCAATCACTAGCCCGGATACCTTCACAACGATAACAACGGTAGCCCTATAGCTTCCCAAAAAGCTTTCCAAAATTTCTCAGTTATTCTTTGTGCGTCCTTAGCCTCAAACTGCACGAGCTCTTGGTACTCGAGGATCTGCAGAGCGGCGTTAAGACCTGTACGCGCTGCTTTGGAGGGGCACAGCGCGGTGCATTTATGCGCCGTATAGCGTACTGTGTTCTCAGAGTGCCCTTGACATATTACGTGTCGGCGATGGAGGATAAACCCTTTTGCAAGATCAAAGAGAGTGAACCTTACTTTATTAGGTCACGTTGGCTATGTTCCGGAGTCTCATCATATGATGTAACTGCTGGAGCTTGGAGCAAATCGAGTGACAACATATTTGATAATGGTAAAGACGAGACAGGAGAGAATTCATTCCCTAACCAAGTGTCATCATCGAAGTAGACATCGGTGTCGGGATTAGTGAATAGACTGCTAATCGTGTCTGTTGATTCCCGGCTTGTCTTTGCTTCGACGTAACGAGCTGCAACATCATATAGTGGCTTGAAAATACGCAGCTGCCTATTACAGCTGGCATAGCGCGGCGATTGTGCCAGAGACTGTAGACCGTCAACCACTCCCTTCAAGCGGCCCAGGTCCGACGCGTCAGCAGTATCAACAACATTGCAAACCAGGATTGTGAGAGGGATAAATGGCGCTAGGAGGAGAATCTCGTTGATCCATTCGTGAAGACCAGTCGGCCATTTTGCTGCATCTGAAAGTATGGCAATGCTGGCTTCGCTCTCTTCAAGAGCTACTCGTGCAGCGGTGATGCATTGCGTACATGGTATTATACCCGAAGGACTCTCTGTTGGGATTCCTCGATATATGGACGCCAAGGTTGAGTATTCTATAGCTCTGTTGGCGTGTATCATGAACCGTGAAAGATTTAGATCTAGCACATGGCTACTCCACAGGTCTGGCCGATTCTGAGAAGGGTGGTTAGTCAGAGTGTCCACGGACTGATTCCGTATGCTTGCTTCTGTTGGGAGCACAGAAAAAGCTGTTTAGATACTTACATAGTATCCGGTTCTCGCGGCTATCATCCGCTCCAGCTCAGAAGCCAGTGCACTGGTACGAGACACGCGAACGGAGCTCGGTTGTGTCAACGCAGTCGGGCTATACAGGCTATCGTACAAGCGGCCGTAGAGGCTAGCGACATCGATCCAGTCAGGCAGCCGGTTATATGCTAGGGAGGTCATTTTGCGGTCCAAAGTGAGTCGTGGGATGGTGATATCCTGGTCTCTAATAGTCGATGGCCTGCCGAGCCGTAAAGCCACAGCTTTCTCCAGGGCGTACACAGCCCAGAAAAGACACATCTTTCGCTGCACTGCGTTTTCTTGTTCCGTTACCATGGCGTGACTGCTATGCAACCCCAAGGCCAGGCACATAAGTGACGCTCTTGAAATAAACGTCCAGGCTGTGGACACTTTTCCCCGGTGCAGGCAATGAAGAGACTGTATGTTGGAAATCGCAAATTAATACTGTGGGGAATGCATTTCTACTAAGAGGGAAAAACGCACCGCCATGTACAAGGCACAGATAGAGTCAATATTGGTATCGATGTGAAAGGAAAGGCTCGATAGAATTGTCTCGAGGCTCTCTCTGCACGTTGCAGCTTGCACATCGTAGTCCTGTCTGAGTGTCTCGTCATCGGCACCAACCGAGCATTGGGTGAAGAGCGAGTAAAGAACGTAGTGGACTATGATCAGCTCCATATCGCTGATCGGACCGGGTGTGCAGGCTCTGATCACGTACTGAGTGAAGTCTCCCAGAAATCCAAATTCGAACGGCCAGTAAATCTCGCTCGGCGAGCTCTCTGTAGGATGATTATCAGATCGAGTGCAACATAGCCTGGAAAAGAGAGACGCACCTTGAGTGATCCTGAGGCATGCCATGATTTTATCCATGGAAGGGATAGGCAAATCCCTGAGACTGGAAGGGATAGGCAAATCCCTGAGACTAAGACCAGAAGGCAGCGCCTTTAGAAATGAACGTGACCCTTCCAGCGTCTCATTTTGCTGCTTTTGGTCATTGACTGTGCTCCGCAAAGTATTCAACGCCGAAGTTATGTCGTCGACGGCCCTGGAGTACGGGTCATTCATCACAGCGGTTTCAAGAGCTCTTGCTGCGCAAATGACATGGGCAAACAATGCGGACTCAATCCCTTCCGCTGGAGCTGGAGCTTTGGGGGATGCCCGAAGACTGCCAGATTGGAGCGATGAATATGATGGTGCTCGTAATCTAGTTGGGGCCATAAGGCTGCTATCACCATTATGGCGCTCATCTCTAAGTTGCCCTATGATTCCGTAGAGCTCCTCAATTCTGTTCGAAATATGCTCAAGTCTCCTTTCACTGATGGTCTATTAATGATTAGATAGATGTACTTGGGGGGATAACTCACTATACACTCGAGATCAGGACCCGTTGCCGCTTTTCTTTGGCTTTGTGAGCCAGTCTGAATGTACACTGCGCCTCCGCCTTGGTACAATGTGAGCACGGATTAACGCGATTACACTTGGTCTATTAAGCCAGCTCGAAAGTCAGTAGACCGACCTCGGATACACCTCACAGGGGAACAATCTTTGCTGCAGGTAAATAGAAGGATCGCACCTTCCGCTGACGGCAACGATCACACTGTGGAGCATGTCAGCATCTAATTCACATGTGACGCGACTAAGGAAATGTTCGCATACTGCCACTCTCTCCTTCACCACAACCTCATGCTCGTCTACCCCATTCCACTGGGAATCCAGGCCGCCTTCTCCCCCTGCTGCTTGGCCAGTGGGTCCGTAATCGGTGCCTCCAGGTCTGAATGACATCATCACAACGGTATCTAGAGACGCTCTCAATGCGATTTGGGCAGGGCAAATTGCAGGCCGAATGGTGGAACTGTCAAAAGGTGTAAGTCCGGACTTTTTGGAAGCCCTCCCCGACGAGGTTGCCGAAAGGACAGATTTGCAGGTTCGATGAAATTTCGAGCCATGGCCGGACAATCGGGGCGCCAAGAGTGCGCAGTCCGAACAGTGGAGACACCCTCGGGGGCCTTATATACTTGACTATTACGTGCCTCTTGTTTCTTGCCTCATGCTTGTTTGGACACGATTGTTATCCTTGCATATCCTGTGAGCCCGCAGACATTTGCGCTTATCAGTCCTTCCCAACAAATACTCCACCATGAAGTATCGCGGCGTTGTCTACGATGTCGGCCTCAATTTTAATGGCACTGGATTCTCCGTCGAGCCATTCGACCCTGCTCTAGTCAAATACGACATGAAAACAATCGCCGACGAGTTGCATGCCAATGCCGTCCGGATTGAAGGAGAGGAGATAACTCGGCTGGAGATTGCCGCACGGTCAGCGCACTCGATGGGACTAAAGGTGTTTTTCAATCCGTGGAAGATGAATGCAACCATCGAGGAGACTCGCGCATACTTCGAAGAGGCGGCAAAAACTGCAGAAAGATTACGCAATGAAGGCATTGATTTGGTCTTTATCGCCGGCTGCGAATACACCATCTTCAGCAAAGGTGTTTTCCCCGGAGATTCTTTCAACGACCGTGTAATGTTTCTCGGCCCGCAGTTTCCCAGCGGCCACATGATCGAGGATATTCCTCAGGCTCTGCGTGACAAGTCTGTCGAGTTGAATAAGGTGTTGCGGTCTTTCGTTGAGGTGATTCGTTCCCAGTTCGGAGGACAGATCACATATTCGGCTGGCTCCTGGGAAGTCGTGGACTGGGATATTTTTGACGTCGTCGGCATAGACTATTATCGCCGAGGAGAGACTGCGGAGAAGTATGTCTCGTGTCTCGACCGGTACAGGATTGGAAAGCCTCTCGCTGTTTTAGAAGTCGGCTGCTGCGCCTACGAGGGAGCAGCAGAGCGCGGAGACGGCGGGTTCGTACTCTTGAAAGGCACGAATCCAGACGGCACTGGCATCTTCGAGAACGATATTGTCCCGACTCGGAGCGAGAAGGAACAGGCCGATTATGTCGGGACGCAGCTTGAGCTTCTCAACAATGCAGGGGTTGATGCGGCCTTCATATTCCTGTTTTCGTTCCCTTGCATGCCGGCAGCAAAAGGGGCGAGGGATCTGGACATGATGTCTTTCTCGCTGGTAAAGACCTTTCCTGAGAAGGACTCAAGATCTAAGGATATGCCTCCATGGGTACCGAAAAAGTCTTTCCATCGCGTCGCTGAAGTCTTTCGTTCTATGGAGCAGGAAGAGCAGAGTTCCGCAGTGACTCAGTGAAATGCGCCTTTAGGCAAGGCCATGCTTAGGAATTAGTATCGCATAGTATCAGAGCAGTTGTGACTTAGAAAAGACTGTGGATTGATACGTAACTGGCGAGGACAAAACAATACGCCGTGGAATATGAAAAGTCTAGTAATATCCAAGCGCCATTGCCATAGACGTGATGACGTTCACGCGTCACGTCGAGGTATACACTCATTTCGTAAGACAACGAGTTCCTATATTCGGTGCAGAACGCTGTTATACGACACTGCTGCGAATAACCCAGAATATAGCTCAATATGGGATTATTTCAATGAGGTATCCATCTGGGTCTTCCACAAAAGGGACAGCCACGGCGGCTTCCCACAAAGGCCTGTCAAATCCCTTGTCGGGCGTATCGCAACCCAAAAACGTAGCCACCACCTCTGAACCCTGAGCCACGCCAGCTTCTTTGAGTATTCTAACATTGTGACTTCTGATATATTCCATGGCCTTTGCCATGTCCGGGACGCCGATTGCCAGCTTGACGAATCGGAAATCCGGATAGTCACTTGAGTCGGCCATGCCTTTCTGGGACTTCTGAAGGCAAGGTCAGCCACAGTCTTGCCGGAAGCGGACGAGACTCTTTGATGAAGTATCGTTACCTTTGGGCATACTAGTTCTAGTACACCTTCCCTAGCGAAGAGTTGCGTTTGTGGGTTCGCTGCATCAGGATAACCGAGGAAAACAACCGTGGTCGTGTCCAATCCCATGCGGCCCAATTCCTTCATGCCAAAAGCACCCGTGTAGAACGCAACGGATCTGTCGATATCCGTAACACGAAGGCCGACATGCGTCAGTCTAAATCCGCTGGTTGGGTTCTTCGATGCCATGGTGTTCAAGTGTTGAGAGCGACTTAATATTTTTGTTCAAGCATAGAATGCCACTTTTCAGAAGTCCAGCGTGCTCTTCTAATAAATTATCTCTCGGAACCCGCTAGTCCCGGAGCCCGTTCTCTCTTTTCTTGCTAACAGCGTAATCCGGAAGGTCCTGGAACCGAGGCCGAGAATTTCCACCTCGCTGTTGGAGTCACTATCGGACTTGTTATCCGGGGATATTTCGCCGACGGCGGAACTAGAATGGCTCTCGATCTGACCCTCGCTCTCGTTAGGTCCAACAGATCCGGAGTGAAGTACCATCGTCGAAACAGGAGATCGGAAAGGAAAGATCGAACGAATGGATAAAACGAAGGATATCGGCGCTTACGACGACGGGAAGCGCAGGGGAATGGATGAGAGCGAAGAGTGATGCCAGGAGGGATGATGGTGGCAGAGCGAGGAACGGTCGACACCGTAAATAGGATTTTAGAAATAGAGAGAACATGATGGTCCTCAGGGGGGCCAAAAACGGCTCCCCGGCTCAGCAAGAGGATCTAGGCCGCCGACGTTGAACATGCTCAGCAGCTGAACTAGCGTCAGGCACCGAAAACCGTGGCGTCGCGTGCACAGAAGCGCCCGAGGCCGTGGGGCGATGGGAAAGCACCTCCTCATCTTGCCGCAGTATGATGGACGGATCGTGGCCTTTCTATTAGCGAGTAACGATTGAATCTACATAAAAATTTTTAGGGCGGTGTTCTGGATGCAATAATCTCGGACTCTCCCTGGAGTCGATTGGACCTCGCTCGAGACCTCGCCGGCCAGGTCTTGCTGCCGGCGACACCATTTCCATTACAACTAGAATAAATGATATTCTATCGTCATCGCGTCACGGCTGCATATTCTGTCGCTTACTTGTGGTTGAACCGAAATGGACAGGTGATTCTTACAGAAGGGTCGTCCAGAGTAGGTGGCCTTCAAGTTGAACTACTGGCTAATGTATATCCCAGTTCAACGCCAAGTGAACTATACTGTTCATTCTATACCCGCAACTGCACTGGTCATCGTGGGGAATATGTTGTCCTGTCATGCTATTGGGGTGAAAACAACACATCCAAGATCACTAAGGAAACTGAATCTACGAGGATTGACGGTTTCTCCCTCCAGGATCTTCCGCAAAACCTCCAACATGCTGTTCTCGTTACCAGAGAATTAGATTGCAACTAGCTGTGTGTTGATTCTCTCTGCATTTTACAGCACAATAGGGAGGACTAGGAAAATAAGTCTCTCCGCATGCACGACACTTGCAGAGATGCGCTTGTGACCGTTTTGGCCGCTGCTTCAGATCATGCTGGAAGAGGGATCTTCCGTCCTGCCAGGCATTCCCGAAGTATGGCTTCCTAGACAAGCAAGCGAATCAAGTAGTAGGGGCATGACTGATCCATTAACTAGCGAGTCGGCCTCCGCCGTTAAACCTGCTCGGTATGACGGTGATGTTCATACCCACTCCCCATGCATGGAAATCGTCTCCCTGATTGCCTTTATATGGTTGACTTGCCAACGGACACTCGCTCTCCGCCGGCATATTTGGCAGCCATATCGTGCCATGTTATCTCTCTCGGCTTTGGGTAGTGCGAGGCCTGCATTGGTCAGCATATAGCCATCAGCGGGTGATAAACGCCTACAAGCTGCTCTCGGGTTAGAGGCCATTGGGTATTAGAGTTGAAAAACATAATCTGCCCGTCGCGCTTGAGTCGTATCATCATGAAGACGTCGGCATCACATTCCCGGCAATATTCGAACGACTTCCGGAGGAGACTGTCCCTTCGGCGAGCCTGTTGCTGGCGTATTGCTTTGCGGCTGTTGGAGCGGCGCCTGCGGATGATCTTTTGTTCCTCTTTCATTGTACATGAATCGGGATTCTTTCACTAGAGTCTCCGGCCTCGAGGAGATATCGGGGGTTTAAATAGCCCTGGGGAACGTCGATGCGGATCCATAATTTCTCAGAATCGAACGTGAAAGAAGCTCACAATGTACCAGGCTCGGTGCTAAATGGTGCTATGGGATGGGACGAGGTGCGATGGGGTGCGATAGGTGTTGAGAGGTGGTGATACCCATCTGGGGAGTCTGATGGAGTCTTCCTTCAGGCGCACATGTCTAAGGAGAGAAGTTTAGTTGTCAGTCTTGTCAGTCGCGTTCAGTCTCATGGAATATCTTGCGTACAAAGAGTTCTCTTAGTTTGCTGGTCTGGTACGGGTTCACAGGAATATATTCTATGAGTGAGCGCTCAATGTGTGTGTGTGTGTGTGTGTATTTAACGGCCGTGGGTCGTGACAGGCACGCTTCCCATCATTTCCCTATTGGGACAAAGGCCGCCAGGGGGTAAGCCCTGGGCTTCTAAATCTATAATTCTATATACAGATTTTTAAAACAAGAGAGAGACTCTTTGGCGCGTTCACATAGCTGCCGTGGTCTGAGAGGTAACCTGCTCTAGCAGGTTAAATGTTGATGCCAGCTGCAAGGGTCCGCCTTAGCACCGTGACCCATCCTACCACCTCCGTGTTTTTTTTTTTTTTTTTTTTTTGAAAATTTTGAGGAAACAGACATAGGGGAAAGAACAAAAAGGAAAAAAGGGGATGGCTTCGCTACTGCTAAGATAGGGAATGGCGGGGGCAGATGTCCTCAAAGAACCGAGTCTCTGAAAGCCAGGTAGCAAGCCTGGCCGCACCTTTTTTGGTTCCTAGAAGGAAGGGTATCACCTCGGAGGGGGGTCCTGGAGGTCGGGACACTCGTCTTTTCGCTATTCGACAGAAGAAAAAATGGATTGGTGACTTCCTCGCGCCACATCGGCAGAGGAGGTGTGCATCTTCATGGTTAAACCGTTCATGATACTCTGCAAAGTCGCCATGTCCTGTGCGGAGCTGCGGATAACCAGAGTGTTTGTACAGCGGAGGTGGCAGTCGCTTTGGCTTGCCTCCTTAACGAGGCATAGGAGTGTTTATATGAGAGAGGGGGGGCAGAGGCAGCTCCTTCTTTGGCAGCGTGGTCAGCTACCTCGTTTTCTGGAACATGCGCATGTCCAGGAACCCAGCGGATCCGGACTGAGCCCTTGTTGGTGTGAGGAAGTCTTTCTCGGAGGGGCCAGGTTGAGGCAAGTGCTTGGAAGGTGTTGAAGACTTCTTGTGATGAGCCTGTATGAGGTGAGAGAAGGCGTGTAGCCACTTCTAGATTATCCAGACAGACCCACAGATTAGTAGCAAAACGAGCTGTACAGCTTTCCATGGCTGCTTTGATACCAGCCAGAGCAGCTTCTGCTTCTGCGTCAAAGACCTCTTTACTAGGGCCAAGAGGGATAGCTGACCGGAGAAATTGATGTCCGGCCTGAAACAAGGCAAAGCCAGCGCCTGCCATTCCGTTTGCCAGCTTTGATCCGTCTGAGAAAACTTTCATATCAATACCGGGGAGAGTCTGATAGAACTCTAGAAAGTCGGCTGCTGCCTGCTCCTTTGCGCGGCCCATAGGTGCCCCAACCCGGAGTTGAGCATCTTTTCGTGACTCCTGTGGAAGCCAGGGGGCATATTGCAGCGGGTTTATCTGCTCTGGTTCTGGTAGGGCTAGTACTCGGCGTGCAAACCGGCTAGTTGCCCAGCCAGTCTGTACAATTTTTGCTGCCCTCCTGCGCAGGGGGTGGTAAGGGTCTAGGCGACGAACACGGATGGTGGCCGATGTAGCTTTGTAGTCAAGCTCAACTTCAGCTGGTAGGAGCCCTGATTCCCGATATAAGGCA
>NW_020798495.1:0-13461 GCF_002237265.1 Aspergillus thermomutatus | reverse complement strand
ACGTGAAATAAGCAACACGATGATACAACAGAGGAAGAAAGGCGTAAGTTCGTCGGCAGCGTCAGAGGTGGATAAGAGACAGGGGGACCTGTGGGAGATTCCGGGGTGTGTGGGGAAGGAGGTGAGCAAGCATAAGAGGAAGAAGAGGTTGCGGGGGAAGCCTGTGTAAGTGTGAACTTCTCTTCCTTTGCCTGCTGTTGTGAAGGGGCTAGTTGCTAAGAGGGGTTGCAGGGCAATTGGCGAGGTGGAGATTGACGAACGAGATCGGAAGGATTACTTCTCGCCGTCGACGGGGCTTTTTGCGGATTACTGTGCTAGTATCATTACGCGGTATGGGCTGGATACACCTGGTATGATTCTCCAACATGAGATTGACGATATCCGGTATGATTTCCATGAGGAGATGTCGCCTGGCGAGAAGATTTTTACTGTGACTGCCAGCGACGGGACGAGGTTCTACACTCGGGCTGTGGTGTTGGCTATCGGGCCGGGCAAGACGAAGGTCTACCCGTTTGAACTGTCTGCGGAGGAGCAGATGGGTGCTTGTCATAGCAGCGAGATCCGGACATTTCCTAGTCCCAATGTGAAGAGGAAAATACAGCAGAGACAGGAGACGAATGTCGTCGTCGTCGGGGGAGGGCTGTCGTCTGCACAGATTGTCGACATGGCTGTTCGAAAGGGTGTCACCAAGGTGTGGTTTCTCATGAGGTCAGATTTCAAGGGTAAGTCGGATGCACTGGATCTTGACTAGATAATCGAGAGCATAAGGTAGTGCGTGCTAACGAGAGGCAGTGAAACACTTTGACATCAGTCTGCCTTGGATGGGCAAGTTCCGGAACTTCGAGAAAGCAGCATTCTGGGGCGCAGACACCGACGAAGGTCTGTCTCTTCATTTCCCACCTGACGCATCGACACTAACACCCAAGTAGAACGTCTCGAGATGATCAAAATAGCCCGCAACGGCGGCAGCATCACGCCCCGCTACCAGAAAATCGTAAAGCACCACGCAGCCCGCAACCGAGTATCCATCCACACGCGCACCGTCATTTGCAGCAAGGAGTACTGCCCCTCGTCTCAGACATGGCGTCTCACCACAGACCCTCCCATTCCGGACCTACCCCCAATCGACTACATCTACTGCGCGACAGGCATGAAGTGTGATGTCCAGGAGCTCCCGCTCTTGAAGCAAATACACCGCGACTACCCTATCGAGACTAAGCAAGGTCTTCCGTGTATCACGGATGATCTCATGTGGCGCGCTGATGTGCCTCTGTTCGTGACAGGCAGGCTGGCTTCGCTGCGTCTCGGCCCCGGGGCGCCGAACCTTGAAGGTGCACGGCTGGGGGCTGAAAGGGTTGCGTGGGCTATGGAGGAGGTGCTGGGTAGGAAGGAGGCGGAGGATGATGAGGTGGGACGGTCCAGGAAGTGTTTTTGTGGGCTGGGAAACCGATATGCTGAGCTGTTAAACGAGGGAGTATTGGATTGGGAAGAATAGACTGCTGCTCATTGCAACTCTCCACATAGAGTAGATCGTATCCCTCGTATTAGGCTCAAACAGCAGTCAGTGACTGATGCGTTCACCCTGCTGATGGTAAAGACTACGTGGACAAACCCCGTGATTGTGGCTATGGAGAGATGACCAGGACACCAAGTCTTCGCAGGGACAGGTTGCAAATAAGCTTACATGGCGAGAAAGCATGTAAGATTCCAAATACGCCTCTGCAGCTGCCTAACATGGCAAAATGCGTATAGAATGGACCTTGAGTATGCCTACTAAGTGCTCTTCTCATGGTGTTGAAGAAGTATGTAATGCCCATACAAAAGTTACACTGGACAGCTGATCTACCGCAGTGCCTTGCTGTAATTTATGACAATACAATACGAGATACCATGATAATGATGCTGCCTAACAGCGAAAGACTTTCTGCTTCGCTTCTGTCTCAATCGTTATTCCTCCAACTACCTTTCCCCTTACTTACAGTGTTCTCTTCAGCCATCCTCGTCGACCAACAAGCTTAAATCCAAAATTCTAAGCCTCATCTAGTCTCAATGAGGCTCGTCACTCGTGGTACCCACCCTGGAACGATCAGAACCAGGGCCACCAGCCACAACCGCCACAACTGCGCCACAGCCTTTCCCCTGGTATTATCACATTCACAGCAAGCTCCAGCTGAGACCGCGAGCTTTCGCCTCCACACAGTCTCAATGATGGAATCCCGACGAGTCGAGGAGACATGACAAGAGTTCTGAGATGTGGCGCAGCGCCACAGATGTGGCTGCCATCCAGCGGTGACGGCTGACGAGTTGACAGTCACATGGTTTCTGAGGAAACCCCGTTGGACCTACTCTCAGTCAACAAGGCTCTTACTGGATGGGGCAGTCTGCCGTCCTAACTCCGAAGTGCTGATTATCGCATCCACACACGCATGCCCAGATGCCTCTTCCGTACGCGCGGGTCAGAAAGCAAAGTCTATTGTGATTTGCCTATCGGCCAAGCGAGGCGCAGCAGCATCGGCTCCAGACCACTCTGCAGGCGGCAAAGCTCACTGGCTACTCCAATAATCGCGCAATGCTCAGTCCGATGCGCGCAGTGAGTTTCCAGGAGTGAAATGGAGTTCCGCCGTCAGTTGAATTTTGGTTGATACTGATATGAGCGGCTTCGGGGACCAGTCAGATGCGAGGTGTCGCTCTTGTGCCTAGCCCCCTCGCGCTTGGCTTCTGTTTGGGAATTGTTTCGCAGGCGGCGTTGACGGCCCATTCTCGTGCAATTTGTGCCAGAGTATGGGTGGGTTGAGGAAGCCCCTGGCGTCTATATTGGCTGACCTACTCGTCCGTCGTCGGGACTTTGGATGAAATGGAGCGTTCCCAGGTTTGGAGTCGGTGATTTCACTTTTCCTGGAGACACAGGCCCAACTCAACTCCTCTTATTAAATATTATTGTCTTGGAATGCTCCGCACTGCAGGACAAGGAGGGCTGTGCTGAGGCCAAGCTCTTGGGCAAATTGTGCACGACAGCGCCGATATCTAGTCGAGAGAGGAGGAGACAGAATCTTTTCGAGCCTTTGGAACAGTGTATCTAGAGTGTTTTAATTATGCTTTTTTATTCTTTTTTGCTTGGCCCAATCAGAAAATGGCGTCGAATGATTTCTTGGTGTTCTTGGATGAATGACATTGCTCGTCTTACCCAACAGGCGACTCAGCCACTCTCAAGATCGATAAAACCCCGTTCAAACCGCTTACCTCTGCTTCTGCCCCTTCTCCTACCATATTGATAGATGATAATTTAGTCTTCTCATATTGTTCGACTAACCTAAAAAGCGTGTCAGTCTAATCATGCTGACACCAAACGGAAGCCGTGAGGACGGCCTCCTAAGTCCTCAGGCTAATATGCAAGACAGACAGGTATGTGATCTGCCTTGTCATTAGATATGAATGGGATATGCTAACGATGAGCAAGCGACAGTCTCTTTCTTCTCAGTCATCAGAACAGCCATCTTTGTCGCTGGAGATTCCATCAACATCATATTCAAATCGGTTGATGGTCCAAAATGATCACCCTCGAACGCCGAGTTCGATTGACGGGGACACACTACGTCCACGATCAGAATCATTCGCTTCAAACGCAGACACTATCGCACGGTCCCGGGCAAACTCGGACATCACCATATCGAAAGAAGCCTACGATGATGTACCACTGTCCGAGGCCCTGACTCCGGATCCGCGAAATGAGCAGGACTTTCGAGTCGAGCACAACAAGTTTGCCTTCTCACCGGGTCAGCTCAACAAGATGCTCAATCCCAAGTCGCTTGCTGCGTTTCAGGCGCTCGGGGGACTGCGCGGGCTGGAAAGAGGTCTGCGGACGGATTTGACGTCTGGGTTATCGGAGGACGAGACCCTCTTGGACGGCACGGTCGAGTTTCAGGAAGCCACTTCTAGCGACCAGAAATTCTCGAAGCGAAATCCACACGATGCGCCGACGGCAGCAACAGCAGCAGCAGCGTCAAGCGGCGAGTCAAGATTCCAGGATCGTATTCGCGTCTTCAGCCAGAACAGGTTACCTGCGCGGAAATCGACGGGTTTACTGAAGCTTCTGTGGCTCGCTTACAATGACAAGATTATCATTCTGCTTACAATAGCCGCTATTGTCTCGCTGTCCTTGGGTATCTACGAAACAGTCGATGCTGGGCATGGGGTGGACTGGATCGAAGGTGTTGCCATCTGCGTGGCTATCCTGATCGTAACTGTTGTGACTGCCGCGAATGACTGGCAAAAGGAGAGACAGTTTGCCAAGTTGAACAAGAGGGTAGGCGGCTCATTCCACGCTTTGTCAATAATGTTCTAATCATGGCACAGAATAGCGATCGGGAAGTCAAGGCTGTTCGCTCCGGCAAAGTAGCTATGATCTCGATCTTCGATATCACGGTCGGTGATGTGCTCCACGTGGAACCCGGCGACTCTGTTCCTGCAGATGGTATTCTCATCTCTGGACACGGAATAAAATGCGACGAGTCCTCCGCCACTGGAGAATCGGACCAAATGAAGAAGACCAATGGACACGACGTCTGGCAGCGCATTGTCAACGGAACCGCCACGAAGAAACTCGACCCTTTCATGATCTCGGGTAGTAAAGTTCTTGAAGGAGTCGGGACTTACCTTGTGACCAGTGTTGGACCATATTCTTCTTATGGCCGTATCTTGCTCTCACTGCAAGAGTCGAACGATCCTACTCCTCTTCAGGTGAAGCTGGGAAGACTTGCCAACTGGATCGGATGGCTTGGCTCTAGGTAAGACAACCAGCTTAATATAAAGGACTCATGCTAACATCTCACTAGCGCTGCGATCATCTTGTTCTTCGCCTTGTTCTTCAGATTCGTTGCCGACCTGCCGGATAACCCTGCCAGTCCTGCGGTCAAAGGCAAGGAGTTTGTCGATATTCTTATCGTTGCGGTCACGGTCATCGTTGTGGCGATTCCCGGTAAGACACTCGAAAATCCTTCAGCGTGAATCGGCATTTGTCTAATTCTCCTCAGAGGGCCTTCCCCTGGCTGTAACGCTAGCTCTTGCGTTTGCCACAACACGAATGGTCAAGGAAAACAATCTCGTCCGTGTCCTTCGTGCCTGCGAGACCATGGGCAATGCCACTGTTATCTGCTCCGACAAGACCGGGACTCTGACACAAAACAAGATGACTGTCGTCGCTGGGACCTTTGGAACCGAAAAGAGCTTCAGTCAGGACAGAACGGAGAATGTTGACCCGTCGGACGACTCGACGACCGTGGCCGGGATCTTCAAGCAATGCTCAACTGCAGTACGCGACCTGATCATCAAGAGCGTTGCTTTGAATTCCACCGCGTTTGAGGAAAATAAGGAAGGGTCCAGAGATTTTATCGGAAGTAAGACCGAAGTGGCATTGCTGCAAATGGCCAGAGACTATCTCGGCATGGATGTGACTACTGAACGTGCCTCTGCGGAAATTGTTCAGCTGATCCCCTTTGACTCCTCCCGCAAATGTATGGGTGTTGTCTACCGTGAGCCAGCGGCAGGCTATCGTCTTCTGGTCAAAGGTGCCGCCGAGATCATGGTTGGCGCATGCTCCTCGAGGGTCTCCGATCTCAGTGCGTCTTCGGATGGTGTCACGATCGACTCATTCACCGAGAAGGGCCGCATGAAGATGCTTAATACGATCGAGTCTTATGCAGTGAACTCCCTACGCACCATCGGTCTGGTGTACCGGGACTTCCCAAGCTGGCCTCCAAAGGATGCTCAACGCTTGGAAGACGACTCATCTGCAGCAAAGTTCGAAGATGTCTTCCGCGATATGGCTTGGCTTGGTGTCGTGGGTATCCAGGACCCCCTCAGACCCGAGGTCCCCGCTGCGATTCAAAAATGCCATACTGCAGGTGTACAGGTGAAGATGGTCACTGGTGACAACATCGCAACGGCCACCGCCATCGCCACATCCTGCGGAATCAAGACAGAGGATGGCATTGTCATGGAGGGTCCCAAATTCCGTCAGCTGTCAGACCACGAGATGGACGAGGTCATTCCCCGCCTGCAAGTTCTGGCCCGTTCCTCGCCCGAAGACAAACGGATCTTGGTGGCACGGCTCAAGAAGCTGGGCGAAACCGTCGCTGTCACCGGCGACGGCACTAATGACGGGCCAGCTCTGAAGACAGCTGATGTCGGTTTTTCAATGGGCATTGCAGGCACGGAGGTTGCTAAGGAGGCCAGCTCCATTATCCTCCTCGATGACAACTTCAAGTCTATCGTTACGGCAATCGCCTGGGGCAGAGCCGTCAATGACGCAGTGTCAAAGTTCCTCCAATTCCAGATCACAGTCAACATTACTGCTGTCGTCCTGACCTTTGTCTCGTCCCTCTACAGCAGTGACAATACGAGTGTCCTGAGTGCGGTTCAGCTGCTCTGGGTCAATCTGATCATGGACACCTTTGCCGCCCTTGCACTTGCAACTGACGCCCCGACAGAAAAGATTCTCGACCGCAAGCCCGTCCCCAAGAGTGCGTCGCTTTTCACTGTGATCATGTGGAAGATGATCATCGGGCAGGCCATCTACCAGCTTGCCGTCACCTTTATGCTCTACTTCGCTGGCGAGAAGATTCTGGGGAGCCGTCTCGGCACCGACAATCCTCAGTTAAAGCTCGACACTATCGTTTTCAACACTTTTGTCTGGATGCAGATTTTCAATGAATTCAACAACCGAAGACTTGACAACAAGCTGAATATCTTCGAAGGCATGTTCCGGAACTACTGGTTTCTCGGCATCAACTGCATCATGGTCGCCGGTCAAGTAATGATCATCTACGTCGGAGGTGCAGCCTTTGGTGTGACTCGCCTGGATGGTCTTCAATGGGGTGTCTGCATCATCTGTGCTGTTGCTTGTCTGCCATGGGCAGTGGTCTTGCGATTGATACCCGACCGGCCGGTCGAGATAGCCATCAACTTCGTCGTCCGAGTTGTGGGCACCGTCTTCCGGCCGATTAGCAAAGCCTTCAGCGTCATTTCGAGGATATTTTCGTCTATGATGCGACCTGTTAAGCGCTTCAGCCGTCGTGTTCTACGTCGGAACGCAGAAGAGGACAACTCCAGGCCGGACGAGGAGGAAGCGCCCTTGACGGACTTGGAGCAGCAGCATACGTCCAAGGCACCTGCAACACCGGTAGTTGTGCCTCCCATTACGATTACGAGCTCTTCATGATTTATATACGACACTCGGCTTGCTTCCCAGTCGCTTCTGGCTGTGGCACGCCCTATTCAAACTCTACGTGATTGACGACACTCCCTAGATATATCCATACGCATATACTCTGTACAAAAGGGTTGGCTTACTCGTTTTTTGTTCTTTATGCTCTGCGTTTGTCTGCATCATCTGTTGAGCACACATACTGGCGTTGTTGGCTGCTTGTCCACCTTGAGCGTTCTCTGACTTTGCTAAAGAATCTGTATGATAGACTAAAGTAGCAGATGGGTGCACCATTTCCGTTTGCACCCTTAAAAAATTCGAAAACTACCTTAATACCATTCTTCTCGCGAGTAAACTGAGATCCTTGCAAGGCAAAGACTTCCTCAGGTACACATTAGGTAGCTGTCGGTGGTGTCTGAACCTTTCTAAAGCAACATAAAACTGAGATTATAATTAGATTAATTCCAACTGAATCCTTTACTGTCACTATATAAGTGAATGGTTAGAGTACTAATTTTATCCTCTATATATAGTGCTGCTTTTTAATATTAATATATAGTACGTAGATGACTCATAAAAATGCTATTCATTAAACTTAGCTAAGGAACGAGCTATGATAAAAACGAATGAGAGCGATTCTCCAATAAAGTGAACGCTGACTCCAGCTCGAGGCCTGCACGCAGGATTCCGACGGATCTGAAATCGCTAGTGAAAACAACGTGGTAAAGTCGACCGAGGTATTCTAGAGAAGACATTTAGTTAGGCTATAAGGAAGAGGGGCGCGGGAGAATACCTGCGAGCTATGATAAAAACGAATGAGAGTGACTCTCCAATAAAGTGAACGCTGACTCCAGCTCGAGGTCTGCACGCAGGATTTCGACACATCTGAAATCGCTAGTGAAAACAACGTGGTAAAGTTGATCGAGGTATTCTAGAGAAGACAATTAGTTAGGCTGTAAGGAAGAGGGACGCGGCAGAATACCTGTTCGTTTCTTGGAAGGACGTTTGGTTGTGCAATTCAAGACAATCCACTTCATTTTGCGCTCTTTCACCAGGAGGAAGTACTGTCCCCCGGGCGCGAATCGAGTCAGATGCTCCGAGATCCGATCGTTCTCTCTCAAGAGTTCAATGCCCCATGCCGTACCCGGTATGAAAAAATCGAGAATGCCGCTTTGAGTTCCGTAACTAACTGAAAATTCTGGTGACACAACCACACGGCGCTTCAAGACATCGCCAATACAGCGATAAAACTCCTTGCCGTACTGATCCTCTAGTGGTGATATATTACGGTTCATAGCTCGTTCGGGTTCTGATAGTTGGCGGGGGTTGAATCTTCTCACTACCTCCTTGGCGAGGTCTAGGGGAGATAAGTATGGCAGTGGTTGTATGCCATCATCTGCCGGAGCAAACACACAAGCGCAAAACCTACGCTGTTATATTAGGAAGCAAGATAAAACAATTCACGGACCATCTACTTACCATCTGTGAAAGTCTGTTGCGAAAACGTATTGGGTGTCATCTCCAATGGGTTGCGTTTGCGCATGCAGCCAACCATTTCTCCATATATAGCTGAGCGCCCGAGATTCTAGACTTCCATCGACAAAGGATGAGTGGAGGAGTCCGCGAGGCGATAGGATGGCTTGCTTGAGGACCCTAGCGACAGCAGGGTTCTGCAAATCCTTGCTTCTAGGGAGACCTCTGGAGAATTGAGAACCACTGATCCTTTCGAACAACCCAACAGGGTCTTTGAAGATAATGTCGGTAATCATATTCCAGTGCAGATCAGAATGTCTATATTCACGAAGGTCCTAACATGAGAAGCATTAAGAGATGAGCAAACTAATCGGTGTTGAATAAATAGCCTGAAACCCAGGACAAGACTTACCTTTGACCGTCCTAAAACGTCACAGAATGATGTGATCAACCCTGCGTGGCCCTGAGTGACCTGCCAGACACCACGCTTGAAGTCTTCCGTTATAGCTCCAGTGAAAATTGATGAGAGGCGGCTCTTCATACAATCTCCCACAAGTTTCATGCTTTCGCGTTCGTCCAGGAGCAGACCAACCGGGTTGAAATCCGGTGCCACACGGGAGTCAGGTTTCAGGGATATCTGTTGCGCTGGATCGAAAATCATTGGGGTTTTTCTGAATTTCGCGTCATCGAATCCTTCACAAACCCTATTTGGGGAGCCGTAGGAAGTAAAGAGCAGGATTCGACACTTTGAATTTGGGGAAACAGTCTTGAACAGTCCGGCCCACAACTCATCATCCTGATATGATTCCTGAGCTTCGTCAAGAAATAAATAACCAGAATGATCCGGCCATTTGAAACCATTTACCCCCGTCTGTGCTTCCAAGTATTTGGCCCATCCGCCCGCATTCTCAACGCGTTGGTGATTCCAACCAATCATAACATAAATCGGGTTGTGGCCCTCTTTGCCTTTCAAAAGATGCTTGACCATCAGATTCATTAAGGTGCTTTTGCCTGAGGCGGGGGTAGCATTTATCCTGACTATGGCGAAATGAAGCAGGCGTTCCAAAATCTCCTTCACAAGTTCTGCACGCTCAGCGATAGGAAAGACAACATCTATATGCATTAGGTTTTATCCTAGGACATATCTCAATGGACAATTACTCACATGGTTCTTCTGAGATTTGCGCCGGTGGAACTTTTGCAGGGGCGGGCGTGGCCGTAGGCTCTTGTGTGGCTGCAGGGCGGCAAAATTAGACGCAGCATATATCAACAGAAAGAGAAACTTACCATATTCTTCGTGGTCAGCCATAGGGTGTGCACAATCACAGATTTGGACTTGATTAGGAGAAGTTATGACGCAGGTCCCCTGCGGGCAGGAGCAGTACTTCCAACGGCAGGGTCCCAGGATCACGCGGGTACGCAAGGGTCTCCCGGCCGAAGTAAAGTTCCAACAACAATGTCTGTTGCAATCGGAGTGTAAAGAGCCGGAGTGCGAAGTGAAAGGGTGTGAGGAAGATGAAGAGGAGGAAGGGTGTAAGGAAGACGAAGAGGAGGAAGGGGAAGAAGGCGAAGAGAGGGAAGGAGGTATGGAAGGCGGAGGTGGTTGAGATGAGGAGTTGAAGATCATCGCGCCTTCCATCGTTGTGTTGGGTACCCTTAACATTATCAAACCCCTCTTTCCTGAGCGCTCAAGGTCACAACAAATCAATCTATCGTGAGAGCAGTGAGCAGTAGGCTCAACCTCTGTCTTGGGGAGTCTCAAGGACCTTGAGAGTAGTTAGCAGTAATCTCAACCTCGTCTTGGGGAGTCTCAAGGACTCTTAATATGGTTCATCTTCAGCTCACAATGTATCTATGTTTCTCCAGAAAGATGCTAATCCTCACAAGGATATCATTCCAGTTAAAGGTGAAAGTCATGGGTGTGAGAAGGAAAAGTGAGGAGTCAACGTCTGCGATGAGCTCACCAAGTCTGTCACATGACTTACCTAGTGAATGATCCAAGATCACCCTGTAAGGTATGTCCGTATGGTGATGATATTCGTAAGAGCTAAGGTAGCCTGTGGAACTACCTAGATACATGACATCATGTAACACACCCCCTTGTTCGACTGTGTCTCTCCCTTTTCTCCGTCTACCAAATTTGTTTTCATCCGACATCTCAATCTTTCCTCCTCATATGCTTCGAAGAACCAACTCCTCAATTCCTGTTTACAAAAAAGTACTTTTCTGAATAGATGCAAATCTGGGGCGGCAATGCGGCCGGGGGGAAGGAATTACCTGATGAGGAAATCACAACAGCTTCATGTATGATAGAACAGGCAGAGAGGCCCATCTAGGGGGGTGTCTCAGAAGCTCTGCCCCTCATCAGACAGCCTAGAATTGTTCTGTAGGGCTATCTGCTAGGGCACTGAGCGCAATGATAGTGAGGGGTTGGAGGAAATCCTGGATATAACGCCTGATACCCCGGTTGAGGCTAAAGGGCGGATGTCCCTCTTGGTGGAGGTGCCTATCTATGATGCTGCCTGTAAAGCGCTGGTCCTAGATTTATTTAAAAGCATTGTAGTTCTCACCACAGCCGCAGAACCTATTCTGAAAATTGTGGTTTTATTTGTTCTCTGGTGCTGGGACTAGGGTTATAAATCCAGCCACCGGCTAAAGAGTATAGTTGAATGATCATCACAGAGCCTGTGCATATGTAAGGCAAGACAGCTAGCTCACTCCTTCTCTCTCTCCTTCTTCCTTCTTAGATAGACGGTATCAATATCATGACCGACAATATCAACTCATAGCTCCTGGGCGAGAGGCTCTTTAATTGGACATTTGACAATACCCTAAACAAGGTGATTGCCTAGAGGGCACCGAAGCAAAGCAAGGCGAACCAACAGCGGCCTTTCCCTCCGTAAAGGGCGCGCCGCCAACGCAGGTTGCTTTTCATTTTTATTCAACGCAAATGGGACAAGTACTACGTTGAGGAAAAGCAGAAGTAAGTGACACTTGCATCTACCCTCCTATCGTTACTATGGCATGCTTGATAAGTAACTGTGCTGACTCCTACAAAGTTATGATAAGCGTCCTGCTGGCGATCACATTGAGAATTTCATCGAAATGCTTGCATGCACAACGTAGTTGAGGCTTTCAAATACTGAAGCCCCTACCATGAGATACATCAAGCGATGCTTACAGCATCTCGTCAACTTGCTCACCTATCAACATCTAGAGTTCCCTGCGATTTCGCCTCAGAGTCAAAATCTGGATATATACCACTGGACAAGCTTGCTCGCGAGGGCCAACTTATCAGGGGACTACAGCGGGATGGACAAGGCCTGGAATGGCCGCAAAGCGTAGTATGATTAAAGTATTGGTTACTGACAGCCTGAATAATGGATGTTGCTCGTGGGATTGAACATTCCTAGACGCGTGTACTCTCGTTGTTTAAGCTGCTTGTGTCGCACCTAGCAGTGATATCTCACTCTCAAGATTTTACGACCAGCTCAGGTCCCTTTGATAGGAGGATGTCCAGATCATGTTTGTAGATGGGACAGCGCTTGAGGATATTCGGATGTCTATTAAAGTGCGTTTTGCCAAAGGGAAAACTAAGTCTTCTTTAATAGTAGTATGATACTTTGGCTGATTACTCAAAAGGGATATACAACACGAAGATAAGACCTTCTATTTGAGTCCTTGAAATCAGCTGCACATAACATCATGTGCCCGATAAAGCTCCTCTTGATCATCGCCCTTCGCTGTGGTAATTGTTCCGGGACCTCGCTGGCTGATGTCCTGTCCCATGCCCTGCTGCGGTCGGATCGAACGCTGCAGTACACATATCCTAACCGACCAGTCTTATACAAACTTCCACGTAACTCAGAGGATCCCTCTGAACACACCAGAAACCACTGCGGGTATGCAAAATATACTAGGGAGACGTGCACTCAAGCCAGGCCTATTAACGCGAGTATCACTGCTAAGAGTATACATCTTGGCGCGGGATACTGCACTCCGACAAATACATGAACACACACGGAATGGACGAATCGGACCGAAAGCCAGGAAGATCACTTCTCATGAACTACGCCTCTCCAGAATCAGGGAATGGCGAAATCGCTCCCTCGAGCAGCTCGTCGATGACTCGAGTCCTAGTCGACCAATGCACACCACTGCGTTTGGTGATGGGACTGAGTATGTCGTGCATTCAATCTCAATCGATTCCGAATCTCCTTTCAGTTATTGCAGTGCGACCGAAATGCCATAAAGAGTAGAGTTTCTGCCTGAGGCTGTAAGATCCACCTCTCCGCACCGCCGCATCGTGCCCATCGTCCCAGCAGGCGTCCAAGTCAACCTGTCTCTTAGCTGTCCCACTCAATCAATTCCTCTCTCCCTGGATCTACAGCCATATAAGCAATTACTGAACGGTCGTCTCTAGTTACCCTCTGACTGGCACACCAGGATAGCCCACTCCTCGTCCTTCACGTCACCTCACGTCACCTTGGAGCTTCCCCCGCTTCATTCCATCGGACACTGAACATCAAACAGGGTAAGTGGTCTGTCGATACTGTCCGCAAACAAACTAATTAACTACTGGCTCTGCGAATACAGCCCTCAATTTTCTGAGTTTACTGTCGTATTGCTCAGAACTCGATCATCCACAATCCATACCCCCCCCTATCCGAACAATTACAACAACACCGCAGCCATGGCCCAGCTAAACTACCGCACAATCAACATCGACGTGCTCGACCCCGAGTCCTCCGTCAACTTCCCCATGGAGACCCTCCTCCCCGTCACCC
>NW_020798494.1:0-13549 GCF_002237265.1 Aspergillus thermomutatus | reverse complement strand
CCCCCCCCCCCCTTCTCTCCATTAGCTTTGTTGAATTGATTATGCTAATCATCATTTGCAGGATTTGGCGGAACCAATGCTCATGCCATCATTGAGTCATTCGAGCCTCCCAAAAGTGACCGTACTTCGGATGGTCCCTTGATCACCCCCTTTGTATTCTCCGCGGCATCAGAAGCAGCCCTTCGGGCGACACTAGAACACCATAAGGACTTCCTTTCCCAGAAGCCTCGAACCAACCTGGGTGACTTTGCATGGACATTGCAGGAGCGCCGTTCTACTTTAGCATACCGCAAATCTGTGGCGGCTTCAAGCCTGGACGATCTCATCGCACAGCTTGACGCTCTGCTAGGTGAAGGCAACGATGCCAAATCCGATTTTAAGACGCGGTACATGAGCAAACCGACCGCACGAATTCTCGGTGTTTTTACAGGACAGGGGGCTCAATGGCCTCGGATGGGAGCAATGTTGCTCGAGCAGTCGTCGCTTGTTTCAGAGTATATCAAGCAATTAGACAATTCACTGGCCGCTCTCCCACCTGCAGATCGACCCTCGTGGACTATCAGAGATGAACTCCTAGCGCCCCCCTCCGACTCCCGGCTGGCTACGGCAGAGATCTCTCAGCCTCTTTGCACAGCAGTCCAAATTATCTTGGTCAATTTACTTCGTCTTGCTGGAATTGAACTCGTCAGCGTGGTCGGTCATTCATCCGGCGAGATTGGGGCAGCTTATGCGTCAGGTTTGATCTCCGCCTCAAACGCCATCCGCATTGCCTATTATCGGGGGCACTATGCAAAGCTGGCACGGTCTCCCAACGGAAGCAGAGGTGCGATGATGGCCGTGGGCACCACGCTGGACGATGCACGCGACTTCTGCGAGCTGGAAGTATTCGAGGGAAGGCTTCAAGTGGCCGCATCCAACTCTCCATCCAGTGTCACGATCTCAGGGGACGAGGCGGCCGTAGATGAAGCCGTTGAGATCTTCAAAGATGAGCAGAAGTTTGCCCGAAAGCTGAAGGTTGATACGGCCTACCATTCCCATCATATGCAGCATTGCGCCGAACCCTATCTGGAGTCGCTTTCTCAGTGTGATCGCATCGAAGACCCTGGGAACGGGCCAAGGTGGCACTCCAGTGTTTCACCTGGCCAGGCAATGACAAAGGCAACTCTCAACACTCAGTATTGGGTAGATAACATGACCAGCCCGGTTATGTTCTCATCTGCAGTAACCCACGCGGTTTAAGGGGATGGCCCGTTTGATATGGTGTTGGAAATTGGCCCTCACCTAGCACTTAAAGGGCCCTGCATGAGCTGTCTTGAAGACATTCAGGCTGGAATACCCTATTTCGGTTTGCTCTCTCGCAACAAGCATGACCTGAAAGAATTTGCAGCAGCCATGGGACAGATTTGGACCCATCTCAGTGTGGGATCTGTCTCCTTCAGCTCCTTGGATCTCGCATTTAGCGGCAGTTTGCAACGCAGGCAACTCGTATCTGGGCTCCCATTGTACCCCTTTAATCACAACCGCTCATTCCGCTCGTTGTCCCGCATATCCTCCACTCAACTCAATAACCACTCAAGACTGCATCCGCTCCTTGGGAGACAGTGCATCGAGAGCACTTCTGCCCAGCAAGTGCAATGGGAAAATATAATTCAACCAAAAGAAATCTCTTGGCTCCAATGCCACAGACTGCAAGGTCAAATTGTTTTTGCAGCCACGGCTTACATCGCAATGGCGCTGGATGTTGTTGCTCTTTTGGCCGATCGCACGCCAGTTTTGTTGAAGCTTGAAGACTTCTCTATTCAGCGGGCCATGGCATTCAATGATGAGAATTCTGGTCTCGAGTCCCTTTTCACAGCAACGATAGTGAAATCGGATGCGCGTGAGTTTATCATGGAGTTCGCTTGCTATTCTAGTATGTCCAATGATACACCAATGTCCCGCAATGCCAATGGCCGGGTGATTGTCTACCTTGAGCAAGCAGAAGCAGAACCGATGCCAACTATATCCTCCGAGTCTTTTAATTTGACAGACATTGAGATTGGGCGATTTTACAAGTCTCTTTCCACTCTTGGGTACGAATACGAGTCTCCGTTCGACTGCATTTGCGAGATCAAGCGCAAGCAGGGCTATGCCACGGGAAAGATCGAAGACATGTCTGGCTCGGCCTGGGAAGACCAGTTAATTGTTCACCCTGGGATGATGGACACAGCCTTACAGACAATCTCGGCAGCATATTGCTGTCCTGGGGATGGTCGCCTGTTCACGATCCATGTGCCCACATTCATCAAGTCCTTGGTGGTCAACCCTCGCTATACATCACTTGGAGTGGGCAAGCAACGTGAAATCCCGTACCAGTCTGTTGTGAGAGAAAGCCATCATGGAAATACAATTGCCGATGTTAATCTGTTCAATGAAGATGGCACCCAGTCGTTCATTCAGGTGGAGGGTGTCACCCTCAAGCCATTCTCACCACCAACGACTAAGGACGACGCAGTCATGTTCTCTGAGTTCCACTATGGTGTTGCTGATGTAGATGGCGAACTGGCCATGGCAGGGGATAGGCCAACTTCTCTGGATGTCGAGCGAGCCACGGATCTGGAGCGAATATCATTCTTCTATCTCATGAATCTCCTCCGAACGACTATACCAGATGAGAAGGATCACACTCTTTCTCATTACAGGAAGCTGCTCGACTGGGCTGCTTATGTTGAGGGTCTCGTTGACCGTGGAGAGTGCCCGGCAGTTCCTCCCGAGCACAAGTCGGACACTTACGATGTGGTTAAAAGTCTCATTGCGAAGAATTCTGATTGGGTGGACTTTAAGCTCGTGGAAGCCGTTGGAGAAAATCTTCCCACTGTGATAAAAGAAAATGGAAACATCCTCGAGCACATGACCAAGAACGGCGTGTTGGATGACTTCTATGGCATCGAAACAGCTAATAATTGGATTGCTCGGATGGTGGAACAGCTTGCTCATCGCTATCCGCGAATGAGTATTCTGGAGATCGGTGAGTCTTTTGACAAGCATATGGCGATTACCTCAGCTTGCTGACTCCATACTAGGAGCTGGCACTGGCGGGTCTACACGGGTCATCCTTCCCCGTATAGAGTCCGCGTTCTCCTCCTATACTTACACCGATATCTCAAGTGCATTTTTTGAAGCCGCAGAACAAAGATTTGAGCACTATGCAAACCGCATGGTCTTCAGGACCTTTGACATGGAGTGACCCCCGGTCTCCCAGGGATATGCTGAAGGAACCTACGATTTGGTCATAGCCGCGAACGTTCTCCACGCCACGAACCGGCTAGAAGAGATGATGACCAACGTGAGGCAGCTCCTTCGACCCGGAGGCTATTTGATGGTGTTTGAAGTCATCAGCAATGATGCCCTTCGCATTGGACTGCCGATGGGTGGACTTCCAGGATGGTGGGTGGGCGCCGACAGTGGACGTCCTTGGGGTCCCACGTTGACACTGCCGCAATGGGACTCTCTTCTTCGAAAATGTGGCTTCTCCGGCATTGATACGGCCACTCCTCCCTATCATGCACTGCATCCCGGTGCCGTCTTCGCCTCTCAGGCTGTAGACGATCGAGTGGCCTTCCTCAGATCTCCGTTGAGCGCCCCACTGGAGGCACCCTTCAGCATTCCTAAGACCTTGACAATTGTTGGCGGCAAGAAGTTCCGGGTCCATCAATTGATTGAACGGATCTTATCTTCCATTGGCACAACATGGGCGAAGATCATTCGGATTACCTCCATTGAGCAACTCGATAACCAACCATTGCCTGAAGGCTCGAGTGTTCTCTCTCTAACCGAGCTGGATGAGCCTCTTCTGCGTTGCCCTACCCCCGCAAAGTTTAATTCCCTCAAGGCACTGTGGCAACAGGCAAGAAATATTCTTTGGTTGACCAGCGGATCTCGAGACGCTGAGCCGCATTCCTTTATGATGGTTGGCCTGGGTCGCGCGATGCGCGCTGAGCATCCTAACATTAACCTGCAAATGGTCGATGTTGAGAACATCAACAGAGAAACTCCACACTTCGTCGCCGAAGCCTTGCTCCGCCACGAGTTCCTGGACTCTCTGGGAAAAGAAAAGTCAACTGCCGATATCATGTATACCTCTGAGCCAGAGATCGTCATGGAGGATGGGCGCGCTCTCGTCCCTCGTCTGTATCCGCGGAAGGAGTCCAATCTACGCTACAACAGCTCTCGCCGCCTGGTAACTAAAGAGGTTGATCCTCAATTGGTGCCGGTCCGAATGGATACCACTGATGATGAATTGGTTGCCTTGCGTGACATCTCTCCACTTCGCGTGATGAACTCGCGTCTATCAGCCACGTCTACAGTTCGAGTATCTCATTCCTTACTCCCTTCTATTTTTGTGAAGGGCGTTGGGTATCTCATGATTGCGGCAGGCACTGAATTATCGACTAAGGAGGCGGTCTTTGCATTTGGCCTGTCGGCTGAAAGCTTGACCCCGTCCATATCTACCTGGACGATTCCGCAGGCCCACGTTGATCCTGTCGAAGGCATACTCTCCATTGCAGCCTTTGTTGTTGCGGAGAACATACTCAATACACTCCCCACGACTGGTACGTTGCTGGTGCATGATGTGGAGCGATTCATAGCCCAGGCGCTTGTCCGCTGTGCACGTTCCAGAGGAGTTAAGTTATTGATGACTACTTCGCAAAAGGATGATAGTGCCGACACCGTTTACATCCATCCTCACCTACCACAGCGGCTCATCCGCCGTCTCATACCCCAGGACGTTTCGGGCTTTATCAGCCTTGAGCAGGATTGCTCTCCTGATAGTGTTGGCAAGTTCATTAGCAAACTCTTGGCCCAAAATTGCATTGTTACAGGGAGGTCTGCGGTGTTTGGAAAGGATGTCGAACTGTGTTTGGAGCCTGCTGTCGAGGAAGGACAAAAGGTACTTCAATGCGCGTGGAAAAACATTGATGAACTGGGCTTGGTCTCTGAAGGACACAATCAAGTACTGCTGACTGAAATTCCCACTGATGTAACGGCTCGGCGGGATTTCACGGTGGTAGATTGGCGCGTTCCATTGGTGTCGGTGAAAGTTCTTCCAATTGATGAGGGCGTTATCTTCGGGTCAAACAAGACATTCGTACTTGTCGGTCTTGCAGGTGAACTCGGACAGTCAATTGCCCGATGGATGGTCGAACACGGCGCAAAACACATCGTGTTGACGAGCCGGAGGCCAAAGGTCGATCCTCGCTTTATCAATTCATTGGCCGCCTTTAACGCAGACGTCCGAGTGATGCCATGGTGTGTACTATTCACGTTCTGTTTTGTGTTTGGATTGTCCGCTAATGGATTCAAAGCGATGTCACGAGTCGCGTCTCTCTCAATGCATGCTTTGAGGAAATTCGCCAAACCATGCCTCCAGTGGCAGGCGTTGCTAATGGCGCGATGATCCTCAGAGATGCCATGTTCGAAAACATGAGCTTTGAGGACTTCATGGCGTGTGTGCGTCCGAAGGTCGATGGTACCCTTCTACTTGATGAGCTTTTACACGACACCCCTCTGGACTTTTTCATCGTCTTCTCTTCTCTCACTGCTGTGGTGGGCAACAGCGGCCAAAGCAACTATGCGGCTGCGAACATGTTTATGACAGCCCTGGCCTCCCAGAGAAAGAAACGGGGCGTTGCTGGTTCCACCATTGATATTAGCTCGCTCATGGGAATTGGCTACGTTGAGCGCTCTGAGAAGCTGGATGCTGACTATTTTACTCGCCTGGGTTATACCAACATTGCGGAGCAAGATCTACACCAGCTATTTGCCGAGGCGATTGCCGCTGGTCGTCCTGATTCGACTGCAATTTCCGAGATTGTCACTGGAGTCTCGCCCATCTTCGCTGATCAGGATGTCAAGGCTCAGTTTTTGACCGATTTGAAATTCGGCCATTTTGTCTTGGAACGACCGCGTACATCGACGCAGGCGAGCAAGACCCAGACTGTCCCTGTTCGGATCCGCTTAGCCAATGCTCAAGATGTGTTTCAGGCTGGAGAGATCATCAAAGGTGTGTCCAATGCATGTGATATTCTCATAGAGTGCGGTATCTAACCTCCCAATGACAGAGGCGTTCATTGCTCGATTGAAGCGAACCTTGCAAATTCCACCAGAGGAAAGCGTCAATGAGAACGTGTCGCTCGTGGAGCAGGGTGTTGACTCGTTGATGGCGGTCGAAGTGCGCACTTGGTTCCTAAGAGAGTTAGGCGTTGACATGCCCGTGCTCAAGGTTCTCGCGGGTGGCAACATTCAGGATCTGGTGCATGACGCGATTCAAAGACTCCCGCCAGGGGGGGCTCATCTACCAGGTATCGACAATGGCGTCTCGAATCCAGACTCGGAGGACTCAGGTACCAACGCGCTCAGCTCGGACCATGAATCATCGCAAATTGGGCAAACCACCCCAGCTAGCACCCCTACCTACGGAAGCGATGATCGTGTTCCCGCTTCCAAGCAGCTTTTGACTGATGCTTCGGTGTCCAACTTGCAAGGGTTAGATTCTCCCACTGAAATTACAGCACCCTTATCGTTCGGTCAAAATCGACTTTGGTTCCTACAGCACTATCTGGAAGATAAAAAGACCTTTAATATGGCCGTTATGTTTCAGCTAACGGGAGCTTTGCGCATTGACGATCTCAGCAGAGCACTCCAAGTGGTGGCACAGCGGCATGAGATATTGAGGACCCGCATAGTCCCGTATGACGACGACGACAATGACAGTGACGGAACACCCCGACAAGGGATTTTATCTCATCCCGTCATTCATTTGGAAAGAAAGTCTGTGACCCAGGATGAGATTGAAGGGGAGCTCCAACGCATGCACGACCACGAGTGGGACCTACACAGTTGGCAGGCCATCAAGATTCGCCTTCTATCAGTCTCCCAAACCCTTCACTATGTGTTGATAGGGGCCCATCATATCACGCTGGATGGCTGGAGTTTCAGTATGTTCTTTGTCGACTTGGAGGCCGCATACTCTGGTAAACCGTTGAGCCCTCTGCCTGCAACCTCTCAGTATCGTTCTTTCGCAGCTCAGCAACACAATGATTATGAGAATGGCCGCATGCAGCGGAGTATCGATTTCAACCGCAAGACCATCCCCGGTCACCTCCAACCCATCCCACTCTTTTCATTTGCCAAAGTCTCCACACGACCGTCAACGATGCGATATAGTCTGCATGAAGTCCAGGCACAGCTTGAGCCTGCCCGAAGTGACCGGATTAAACAGCTCGCGCGCCAATGCCAATCCACTACGTTCCATGTCTACTTGGCGACCCTTCAGCTGCAAATTTTCCGTCTCCTCCCAAATTTGATGGACTTCTGCATTGGTCTAGCGGATGCCAATTGTCTGGATCCAAAGTTCATGGGTACGATTGGATTTCTGCTCAATCTTCTCCCTATTCATTTCCGTCGTTCTCCTGATGGGACCCGGTTCCGTGAAGTGGTGCAAGCTACTCGGGACAAGGTTTACGGGATCCTGGAGCACTCGCAGCTGCCATTTGACGTGCTCCTCAATGAGCTGAACATTCCACGGTCTGCGGATCATACCCCTCTCTTCCAGGTGTTTGTGGACTACCGTCAGATTGTGCAGGACCGGGTCATGTTCGGCGAGTGCAAGGTGGGCGAGGAGCGCTGGTGCAATGCAAGAACTGGCTATGACCTCAGACTGGAGGTTACAGAGAACCCGAACGGCGAGACGTTGTTACGCCTGGGCCTACAGGATTCGCTATATTATGCGGAGAGTGCCAAAATGTTTCTGGACTCATTCTTAACGCTGCTAGATGAGGTTGTTGTGGCTTGATGATACGCCTCCTTTTCACTCTTTTTCACTCTTTTTCTCTCTTCCATAATGACAAGGAATGACTCCTAACAGGCGGCATCTCTTCCAACCATGGCCGTATAAGAAAGTAATTCATTCACAACTATAGCGCAGACACATACAAATGCTTGAAGCTCTGAGAGAATTGGATGTTCTTGATGCATGTCACTTGCATAATGCAGTTTGTTTTAAGATGTATTCAATAAAAACCAATTGTTGGTGTGTGGATGTGGATGGGTGGTGGATTCAGAATCAGCCACGCATCCTCGGACTCCGTAGATACAGCGACAAAACAGGGGCGGCGCTCGCTGTGGGTACCTGTACCTGACCTTAGGCTGGCAAATCCCCCGATGCACCTAAAAAGACCCCCATCTCACTTTTCCAACGGCCTAATGCGGGGATTGGGCGAGATCCCTGTATTAAAAACCCCCCGAAAAGACCAATACAGCCCGTTTATTATCGGTTCCACTCCGAGTGTAGCCTTGAGGTTCCGGCTTGCCGCCTACACACGAGTACCTAGGTAGCTATTCACCCGCTATTGCCAGTACGATCTGTGGTACAAGCCCCACACTCAGGTGCTTCTGCCTGCTCATTCACATTGGTTATAGGCAGATGCGTGCATGTTGGTATATAAGAACTTAGGCAGCTACTAATGGTCGTATAGTCAGTGACTAGGCTGAATTTTGCTAATAATGCATTATATTAATATTGGCCTCCCCCTCCCTTGGCCATGACACGCCTGCCTACCTGCCTATTCAATCCTTCCTCCACCATACTTTGACTGGCCATACTCGCCTCCGCCTCTGCTTTCACACTATTTGCGCCATCTTGCCTGCTTACTGCTACCTATCCACATCAAAAGTGATTCCCATTTTACATCACGAGGCAGTAATCTGTTTGACTATTTACACGCTCACTCTCCCGCAGTACACACACAGAGACAAAGAGAGCCCACAGTCTGAGACAATGGCAGCGCCACCGCCCTCGTACACCAAGGTCACTCACTCCGCCACATATGCCAGCATCAATCCAACTCAGCCCGGCCTCTCCACTGCGGGCAAGGTTGTGCTGATCACTGGCGCATCTGGCGGCATCGGCCGGGCCACAGCCTCATCCTTTGCTGCATCGGGTCCCCGAGCGCTCATCCTCCTCGGTCGACGCGCCGACGCCCTGGCGGAAACCGCCACGACTGTCCGCGCCAGCCACGCAGAGGTGACGATTCAAACCCACAAGGCTGAGCTGTGCGATGCTTCGGGCGTACGCAATGCCATGAACAAGGTGGCTGCCGAGTTTGGCGGCATCGACATCCTCGTCCACTGTGCCGGCGTCCTGGCCCCCGTTGTTCCCCTTCTGGAAGCTGATCCGGCTACTTTTCTGGACGGCTACAAGACTACCGTTGTCGGTACGCTGGTGACGGCACAGGCTGTCGTCCTGGCAAACAAGACAGTCAGCGCCAACGAGGACAAGCCAGTCACCTTTATCAATCTAACCACGGCCGGCATCCTGTTCCCCCCTTTCGCCGGCATGGGCGCCTACGTGAGCAGCAAGATGGCCGCCGTCAAGCTCTTAGAGGCCTTTGCCGCGGAGAACCCGCAAGTCCGTCTTCACAATGTGCATCCCGGACTCCTCAAAACGGCCATGTCTGCCAAGCTCGCAGAGACGATAAAATTGCCATATGCCTACGATGACAGTAAGTTCAAACTGATCCTGTCCTTTGTGGCCAATCTGTCTTTGTATCCAAGTAACTAATGATCATTCTTTCTTTCTTTTTTTTTTTTTCTTTCGCAGTCTCTCTTCCCGCCGATTTCCTTGTCTGGATTGCCTCCCCCGAAGCAGAGTTTCTCAAAAACAAGATCGTCTTCGCCGCTTGGGACGTTGATGAGCTCAAGGGTCGCAAGAAGGAGATTGTCGGTGGCCCGCCGGGAACTGGTGAGCTCTGGCTCGGCTACCAAGGATTCCCACGATTTATGGGTGGCCAGCCTTTGCCAGGCACCCAGTAGGCGACTGGAACTCTGTATGGGAAGTCGCCATCCCAGGCTGAAGGGACTGTACACGCGTGCGTTGATTAAACAAGACAAGTACATGAACTATTCACACTGTGGAGTGCTAGCGCGAAGACGCCAAGGAAAGGAATCCTGGAATTATGTTGCTCAGTTAAACATAGCTTTTAAATAATAAAGAAAAGAAGACGAATACAGAGTAGTCATCATCAATTTTCAACTCAAAGGGGTACTTTCAAGGCCGTTATACATTGTCCCGCAACTAGACTTTGGACTTACCCTCTGCGGCAGTCAACGAGCCGAGGAGCGACCTAATGCTGAGTGGTGTGTGAGCCAGAATGGTTGCATTTCTTCACACGCAGTTCCGCGCGCTCACTTCTGCACTGGACCACTCAGACAGCGACTTGGGGACAATGGTACCGCCCATCTCGCACAATTGATGTATAGAGGAAGAGCGCTGGCGCCTGAGCTACGAAATCATCACGAATTAGTACATATACGGCCGCATAGGACGTTTACGAATACAGTAAAAGGCTCTTCCTTTTTGTTTTCCAGATTAGACCTTAAAAATGGGCGTCCTTATATCCTTTGTGTAGCTACCGTAGCTGGCTACTGCTTCCTAGGCCTCACTACTGTCACATGACCTGAGGCTTCCTTCCATTATGCCTGGTGCTCTGATAGGTCCGTGAACGATTGGTTGTTATACGTCAGATCGTTGTCTTAGCGCGCTATCTGAAGGTTATAACATAGGAATGTACTGCTGGGGGCAAAGCCTGGTGGATGTTATGAATAGTAATTAGCTTAGAATAATGACTAAAGGTGAGGAGGGGCCATCTCGGTCAGGGATAGAGTATGGACACCAAAGCTGAAGCACAACAAAAAATTCCTGCTTGGTGTTACAGGGATCCTGGCGTTTGGGGTGTACGGAGTGGCTGATGGGCTGAGAAATACATACTCTGTGGTGCGGAGGGCTTGGAAACTAGGTATGGACCTGGCCCAAACTGTCATTGGAGTATCCAATCATACATGCAATAATTGATCAAGTTCCCCATCCTATTTTTCACTTCCATGTTTAGTGCTTATTATTGCTTGTTTCTCCTTGGCTAGCCCCTAGACCTGCATTTTGCCTAATGCACACTGCTGCGCCGCCTGGCCCTGGAATGCTGGCATAGCATATGCCCTAAAAGCTAATGATATTATGAGGATAAAGAATGATAATGACATATCATTACAAAGGTTGAAAATAAGGCGGGCCAAAAAGCCATAACTGGGGATGAGAGCTTTAAGTATTGCCTCAGGAGGCATGCTAGGCAGGATACTCGTCGAGTTCATAGCAAAAATCATGGTACAGAAGCGTTTCGTCAGGAGAGGGGAGCAACTCCTTCTAGTCTGGCGATCGAACAGTTCTTATGCGGTCGAATAGCAGGAACCCGATTATGTTGTTCTGCTGCTGCAGGTTGGTAAGCTGTTCAGGAAGGATTAACACCAGGCAGAAACCAAATCATTTGTCAGAATTCGTCCATAGGTGCCATGCTTACTGCCCGTATCTGCGGTGCAAATCCTCGTCGTGGGTTAGCATAACCCTAGCAAATGCCTTCCAGGTATGAACATGGCCTTTACGAGACTAGATGTATGGTTCTGCTAGACGGCACCTATGATAGTGGCGGATCAAAGACCCATAATGACTTTCCAGTAAAGCGAGGGTAAAAGGCCCCTGCGGACCGTGGAAATACATGTGGCACTAAGACGGCTTGGTGATCTCCCTGAGGCTTTCCGTGGATTGGCAAAGCAATGGGCTACGATCGTCATCGTTATTCGGATAGAGATCAGTTTTTCAGCACACTAGAGCATATGGGAGTTGGGCATAGCCAGACCTCTGGTGTTCATAACACTTCTGCATTGTATGCTGGTGCTTTCGATGAAACTACTGAAGCTCAGATTCGTCTGGAATGACCGTAGCAGGAGGAAAGGGAGAAAGTCTTGCCTATCTTACTATTGGACGAAGGGGTAATCCTTCTGTCCGTAGAAAAACCATTTGCTGCCCGTGTTTACTGTTGTAGTCACATTTACCGCTCTTCTGCTGCTACGTTTTCCTCCACTCTACAGCCAGTTCGTAAATAAACGGATATTCAATAGGTGACCAGAGGGAGGACTAAAAGTATAGTCAAATGCTGTAGAGGGCTAATAGCTCCGAATGAGTGGCGACGAGCCAATGAAGGAGCTATACTCCATCACTGTATACTAAGTCATCGCTCAAAGTGCTTAACAGTCAATTCCTCCCTGTCCTCGAATGATTTCCGAAGGTCATAATTGCAAGCCAAGAAGCCGGACAAAAGTATAAGCATAAGAAAAGAACGAAGAACATGAGGCTGCATCAAGGTAATGTCAGGAGAGCTCCAGTCAGAGATGTAAATTGCAAACCAGTGTCATAGTTGCCAGTCATTTCTTGCTGCCAGCATTGAAATGTACCAAATGCCTAGACGAACAGTCAACTGGTTCCCATTCGCAGTCCAAGGAATAGCGTTCCCCACCGCCAAATGACCACTTTGCGCCAATCTCTTCACAGGTACAAGCTCAGTATCTGTCACGATAAATCCGTACTTTGTCTTGTTCTGGACCATGTAGTAGTTCAGCTGCGAGAGCGCTTGCTTGTATTCCCTGGCGTCTTGCGCATCCGTAGTTGTTCTCCACTCTGATTTCCATTTCCAGGAGACCTTTAAATCTCCAGGGGCACGGTTGTCTCCGGTGCCTAAAGTGTCGGAAGATCTGAGGATCGCCGTGTCTGGCTTGAACTGGTCAAGCAAGCTTGCTGCTGAGCCACCATCGAAGGTAACCGCCTCGTGATTCGCAGTAGCGGTGAGGGAAGGGTTCTGCTCAAATCCAGCCCGTAGCGCCCTCCTGACGCGTGGGTATATGTATTCAACGAAGCGGTCGTGGAACAACATCTCCTCCCTGATAGGCCGAGGAGGCGATGTTGGCATCGGATCCGATGGGATTGGGGTGCCATTGAGCACCGCACCATAATCCTGTATTATCCTGGAGTAGCTGAAATCCGACCAGAAGACGACATTTTTGATATCTCTCCAGCTATATTTGTTGTTTGTGGTGTTCGAGGTCCTTGTAGTATTTTGATGACTCAAAGCCGGGGGGGGGCATCTTTCGTCAAGTACTCTAAAAGAGTCTGGTGCGACATTATCTTCCGTTGCAGTCGTGTTCAAATAAGGGAATGATGGTATGCACTTAGGAATGGAAAGACTGGGCTTCAACCCGCTTTTATATTTCTAACTGTAATCCCTCGTAAGAACAGATTAATGCTTTGAGATATTAGGTATGGTATGCGTTGAAGAGCTCGCGTCCAAGAAACAATATTCTGCGGAAAGAACGAATGACTTCACCCGGTTGCATTCTTACCAGGAGTAGTTCAATGTCTACTGTACGGTTCGGATAGAGTAATACAGCTTCATATTGAAGAGGTGACTCTGTCTCGCATTCCTGCTATACTTCGAATAGGTCAATTGGCTGGTTGTGTACATCCTCGCACTTCGTGTAGGCTTCGTGTCATTAATTGCACATGTACTTCTTTTGGTTGGTATGGAAGCTTTAAAGATGAAGCTCAAAACTAGTACCCCTGTCTGAGGAAGAATATGCTTGCTAACACACAGTATCTTGTTTCTAGGATTGTGGTTGAAGGGTAGTG
>NW_020798493.1:0-13614 GCF_002237265.1 Aspergillus thermomutatus | reverse complement strand
AAAGTGGTAAGATGGCACAAGTATTCATTATATATAATTGACATCAATCTCTCCATCACAATGACTTTTATTATATATATGTGTGTGTATTATTCCCTAGTAAGTGATTATTAAGTAGTTGGAAAGTATTTAGTTAAATTCATTACGTATGTATCTGAATTTATAATATATATCTACAGTCCTTCTGAATTACTCTTCTTTTTAGAAAAAGAAAAAAAAACACAATCAGAACCCTTTAATATTAATTATTTACTAACTATTTATTAGTTCCATTCCAGTATGGGAACTTTCAAGTAAGGAAGCCATGTAAAACCGCCATGACATCGAAGTGCTCTTTAACTGCTTAACAGATGATCAGTTTACCACCTTAAGCTTCATCCACGGGAGACCACACAGGCGCCTAGTTTTCATTTGTCGGCTCCAGAGTGATATTACCACAATCAAAAAGAACAAAGTAGGCACATTTGTTAATATCCTTGCAGCAATCATTGCGATTTCCACAGGAACTGCAAGGAACCTTGTGCCCCATTTCAGCAACCTTCTTGCGCATGTCCGTGACATGGACCTAAGTATTCAGTAAGAGTTGATCAAGCAGTCAGAAAGCAGTCAAATATTACTTACAGTGCCATTTTTTTTCACCGGTAAAGAAGGGGTACCTGCATCAACAGACATAGCGCAAACGAAGTGAGTATCTGCAGAAGTACTTGCTCCGCCACCATCCTGCGAGTCCACCGCAGAGAACAACCGCTTGTACCATTCTAAGCAGTTGCTAAGCGTTTAGTAATCGGCTTACAGCAACTTTATAACCACTTACTTGTAGCCTCATCGACTGTCTTCTGGGGCACCCGGCCACCACTATTTCCCTCCTGCAATTCAATATCGCCATGAGTTTCAAGGTGAGTGCGAAGGTTATTGGTTGCGGTGTATTTTTTCTAAGTGATTAACAACTGATTAGCAAGTACTTGAGTATTAGTTAAAGATCCATACTCGCGACTTCGAGCAGTCCGGCACCCGACAAAAGAGCTCCCCGTAGTAGATCTTGATCGAGCCATCCTCCCTCTGAGCAGTTTCTAAGCAGTTAGAAACCATTTAGGTGATATTTAAGCAAGGTAAAATTAAGGCTCACCTCTTCGTAGGGGGGCAGCTCGAGGCGACCGTCAGCCACCTCACTCAAATACCTGATATACCATTTCTGAAAAAGAAAATTAGATGTCTGCAATGGAATCAGTTATTCATTGATTCTTAATAAAAACTTACATTCGTGGCAAGGGAGGCCATGAGGATTTTTGTGAGGGCGTTGTAAATGCTGCGAAAGTGGTTGTGCGTGATGAAATCTTTTTCGGGAAGGTAAAGTGTCATGCGAGTATCACATGATTGCTCAGGTAATTACATAAGTGGACTCCACTCACGCGACCCAAATAACGACCCCGACTCATCTGCAACCACGCTCAGGCTGACTGTAGCCCACGCTGAACAAGCCCTAAAGGGTACAGAAAATAATGTAACTAACTAATCTGTCATTATGAATAAGAGTGAGCTAGAAACTTCTCTATTTGATTATGGTTTATGTTGTTAATATATAGGGAGAGAAAGAAAAGGCCTAGTTACAGCAAAAACACTGAGGTTTTGACAATCCTCATCAAGCTGTGGACCTGAGCGGATATATTTTCTTCTGTCGAAGTATAGGAGTTACTGAAATACTATTACCCTGAAAGAGTGACTGTTATGATGTTATTTTAGTACAGTGGAATAAGTTTTCTGATATCTTCTTTCAAGATGACAGAAGGCTATTCTTTGTTCTCGTTCGACTCGAGACTAAATCTAAGTCGATAGTCAGGCATCTGATATATTTTGGCTCCAGAGATATAGCGTACATGAAACAACTGTTGAATATCACTATGCAATTCTGCTTCAGCACAGCAAAAGAGAGTGTACATGATAGGTTTGATCTTGCTTTCCTATGATTATATGTTGTAAGTTCAGCCTGAACTTCTCTAATTCAGTGAGAATATACCAGTCGCCAACTCTTATAGTAAACTTTTCATAAATTGTCGTATCAACTCTATAATGGAACTCAAAACACATGGTTCTGCTTGCATGATCTATATTCTTACACATGCCGTGGCATCACCATTTATTATTAAACACCTCCCCCTTCACATAATTTATCATCTCACTCACTGGTGAGAGGTGGTCCTGCCCGCTCCCAAACAGCATACCTTGTCGCATCACCTTCCGATAGTTCTTGCCTGGCGATACCTTCCCCAGAACATATTCCTGCCGTGTCTCGACACGGGTCGGGACGGGGATGGAACGGCCAACAACTGCCTCCATGCCCTGCCAGGCGAAGGTGATAGCCTCCTTGGCGCCGCCGGGGATGCCCGCAGCGTCCAGCATTAAGATCCGCGTATTCGGGTAGTGTTTTTGGATATACTGGGTGATGTTGGGATTGTAAGCCCCGCCGCCGCACATGAAGATCTCATCGATCGGCAGGTCCTTGGGAGCATAGCGACGATAGTGGTCCACGATGGCCTGAGCGGTGATACGAGTGATGGTGGCGACCACATCATCTGGGCTGAGTCCCTTGTTTTCCGCCTTGCGGATGAGGTCGAATGCCAAGGTGTCCCGAAACACTTCGCGGCCAGTGGTCTTGGGGGGATCGAGCCGGAAGTATCGGTGGTTTTGGAGGAACTCATCGACAAGTTCCTGGTCGACCGTGCCACGGGCGCCCATCTCGCCATCTTTGTCGTACTCCTGCTCGCCGTTGGTGTAGTGGCGGACCACGGCATCAATGAAAACATTGCCAGGGCCGGTATCGAAATCGTAGCAGGCATCGATGCCTCCGTGCGAGTCAGGTGGGATAAAACATACGTTGGCGATCCCGCCGATGTTCTGACAGGCGCGCAGCTTGGTCGGGTGGTGTAGTAGCAAGGCATCAAAAAAGGCGATGAGCGGCGCGCCCTGGCGGCCGGCAGCCTGGTCACTGACTCGAAAGTCCGTGACGGTGGTGATTCCGGTGCGAGCAGCCAAGAAAGAGCCCTCGGCCATGGTGAGCGCGCTGCGTACTTCCCCTGGCTCAGGCATGGAGAGGAGCCAGATGGTCTGACCGTGAGATCCGATAACATCGATGGTCGACATGTCGACCTCGTAGTCCTGGCAGAACTGCTTGACGGCAGCCGCAAATGTCTCTCCCAGAATGACGTTGACTTCCGATAGCTCCGACGGGGAGGTCTTATTGTGAAGGATAATGTTCATGACCCGCTTCTTGATGGTCTGCTCGAGGGGGATTTCTCCATACTACGGCGAGGACATGGTGTGTCAGTGTCTCCTTCGCACCCACTGTCACTGCGTTTAGGATACCTGCGCGACGTACCTTAAGAAGCTCGAAATGCATGGGAGACTCCGGAGTCTCCTGACGAAAATGGCATAGAGCGCAGTCAATTCCATCCTGCAAGTTTATGTCAGACCCCGTTATTTGTCTCCCACATCGACCTTGGCGATACCACTCACCATTGATGTACCGCTGTTCAAGCCCAGGACCGTCAAGTCCAGGGCCTGGCGGGTGGGAGCACCGTTGACAGTCATAGCTGGTAGCCGGAGAAGGTGTATCGGTAGTAACTAAACCCGGCCATTGGACTTCAGCGGACGGAGCAAGGGATTAAATAGATTGGCACAGTCAGCTTCCATCTTATTTGCCTTCATATGAGTATTGCGAGCCCTCACAGCCAAGCCCACGGAACGTCATTGGCCTGAATTCCAACCATCCCTGCTTTGTCATTGGCTGGACGTGTAAATTGCTAAACGGTTGAGCGCTTAAATGGTAAAAGGCTAAATGGCCAAAAGGCTAAACGGCCGAAAATTTACTAGGACGCCCTCCGCATTTTGCCTTCTCCCCAAGTTTTCGCCATCCTGCGGACGTACGGAGTACATTTTGATACTATGCCGGACGAAACTCCTCCAAAGCGCCTCAATCCACCTTTATTTTATGGATCGGTTTGGCCGGGGCTTGGTATGGAGCAGGGGATCAGGCCCCAGGCTAATATTTAAATCGATCTCCTCCCCCAGCATTTCCCCGCCCCCGGCATTGGTCTCCTTTCCACTATTTGCAAGCTCGAACGGCCTGTGCATGAACTCGGCGGTTTGATATCTTTTTTTCAAAGGTCAATGCATCATGGGGTACACCACCCTTTGGAAGCGGCTTTCGCCTGCGCAGCTCAATGCGGCAATCCAGATTTTCTCCCTTGTTTGCATATTCTTCGAGGGCTATGACCAAGGGGTCATGGGAGGCGTCAACAGCGCGCCCACTTATGTTGTCGAGGTCGGCATTGGCAAGTCTGATGGCACGGTGACTGATACCACCCACCAGGGGGGTATTGTCAGTATCTACTATCTCGGATGCATCTTTGGTTGCTTTGCAGGCGGCTGGCTGGCCGACCGCATCGGTCGAATCAATGGTCTTCTGATCGGCTCTCTCTTTGCGTTGGTTGGAGGTGCTCTGCAAGCTGCAGCCCAAAGCTCCGACTTCATGCTGGTTGCCAGAGTCGTGACAGGCGTCGGTACTGGAGGTATGTCCCGCCTGGTGAGGATACTCGTTGCAATTGGCCTCTGCTGACTTTGTATCTACTAGCATTGACCGGTATAACGCCAGTTCTGGTGGCAGAGACTTCTTCAGCAGAACACCGTGGGGGGTTTTTGGGATATGTCTTCATTGCCAACTGCAAGTCTCACCTGCTGGAATGCACTTATAGTAGGAATATTGACTGACATCTTCTAGACCTAGGGATTTCGGTGGCATATTGGATGGCTTTTGGACTCGCCTTTATCAATCACGGTTATTCCGACATCCGGTGGCGGTTTCTGCTCGCTTTTCAATGTGTCCCCGCCCTGATACTGGTGCTGTTCATCAAAATGCTACCAGATAGCCCGCGTTTTCTTGCATCGGTTGGTCGTAACGACGAGGCTCGGGACCTGCTGACCAGGGTCCGCTGCCATAAAGCCACCCCCTCCGAGATTGACCATGAATACCTGGAAATCGTTGCGTCCGCTCAAGACAGCAAGCCCAGTTCTCCTGTTCAATTTGTCAAAATCCTGTTTGGCAAGGGTGGCAGACCAGGTTCCAATCTTGGTCGACGGGCCTGGCTTTGTGTATGGCTTCAGATCATGGCATCGTGGACGGGTATTACAGTAAGTTCTGTGACGTCCTGCATAGTGGGCACAATCATGACTTACATGATCACAGGCTGTTACGGCATATTCCCCTGTTCTTCTCAAGCAAGCTGGTTATAGTGAGATCACTCAAAATGGTCTTGCAGGAGGACTGAACACAATTGGCATTTTGGGCACAATAATAAGTGCGCATATTGTGGATCGACTTGGCCGGAGAAAGTGTTTGATGCTAGGATCTACGATCCTGTTTATTGTTGAACTTGTGGTAAGTCTTCATCAATTATTACCCTGTTAAGAGCAGAAACTAATGTAATTATTGTTGCAGGCGGGGTCCGTCTATGAAGGCTCACTTCATAACCCAAATAAAGCTGCACAGTTTGCACCAGCTGCGGTGGCAATGCTCTTCCTCTTTAACCTGGGCTATGCTGCGACCTGGGGAACGGTGGCCTTCCTTGTGCCAACAGAGATTTTCCCATCGGATCTTAGGGCGCAAGGGAACGGCTTCGGCATCACTGGTTGGGCTATTGGAGTAGGTATGACTACATTGGTCAACCCCATCATGTTTGGAACCATGAAGAGTCGAAGCTACTTCCTCCTTGCTGGGCTCAATCTTCTCTGGATTCCAATCGTGTACCTGTTATATCCCGAGACTCGCAATCGGTCCCTCGAATCGATTGACGCGTTGTTCTCCACGTCCAGCCCGTTCTATTGGGACATGGAGCGAGCCTATCAACTTCATAGTGACGTGCTCGCGGAGAAAGGAGCGCGGAAACTTTGTGACGAGGATGGCACGAAAGTAGCAGGTCAAGAAACAACCCACGAAGAATTCCATGAGACGGCAACGGTTGGTGTCTAATGTGTACGCTATCTCATCGCAGATACAGGTTTTGGTTTGGGGTTATAAAGTTGGCATTCTATGTTCTGATCCCTTGAATATGAAAATGTACAGGCCGCTACCGGCCAATTCCAAATCTATCTTAGGGAGCACTCTGATCTTGACTCATGGAGGACGAGGTCTTATATCAGCCAACATTACTTAGCTTACAATAGGCTGCGCTGATGATAACCGCCAGAAGCGTAGGGAGACATGGACTCCGCAGTCAAGCATGATGTGGGCAACTGTAATTTGTAGGGCCCATCTGTGCACTTCTACTACATTGTTGATAGGCATTGTACGCGCATCGATGAACTAATGCAAATCTGGCGTCTCCACAGATCTTGTGACTTTTTGGGCGACTACTCCGCCTGTTTCATGTCTGCCATGCTTCAGTCTTAACAAGCAATGGTTGAAGGACGGGCCGGTCATCCCCTTCCCCAATGGAATGGGCCTCTCTCTTAATCACTGGTGAAATGTGTGCAAAAAGCCGCGAAATAGCCATTAGGCATGGCAGTCTCTGGCTGGGATGGTGCTTTGACCTACAGGGAGCTGGATCGCGCGGCCACCCAGCTTGCTGCTTCGCTTGTCGCTCATGATGCAAAACCATTGCTATATGTGCCATATGTAGTGGGAAGTCATGATAGACTATTATAGCTGTGCTGGTGCTATGTTCATTCTTCTGGACCCCTCACATCCCTCCATGCGACTCAGGAAGCTTTTGCGAGCATGTGAATGCTGGCTATATGGTCTTAGTTACACAGGCTTCTATGTGCCTGAAGTTGGCCGAGAATATCATCATTACTAGAGAAACCAGAGGAGATAAATGTCTGACGCATCATTCTAGCCTGTTGCTGGGTACCCGACACTGCTGGCCTACATCATCTTCACACCAGGCATAATGGGGCCTCCTAAGGGCGTTATCGTGCCTCATCCCACACACACGGCCGCTGCCAGGGAGCAGACCTGTGCCTTCCCCCTGGCCCCAGATCAAGGGTCCTCCAGTTCTCTTCATATGCTTTCAGTGTCGATATAATGCAGATCCTGACTATTCTACTTGCCCGGGGGACTATGTATGACCCTTCCGACACCAAACATGATTAGATATTACTTGAGGGCGCCTGTCCGCTCAGTGTGATGTATGTATTTCTCACCCCCTCCATGGCAGCGACTCTTTGTGCTAATCAACCAGAATTGGCGGAAATGGTGATACTCCTGAGAGAGCCAAAGAGGCGGGTACTATAATAATTAAACCATTACTATCCCCCTTTAAACTCTCTACCCTTATTGACTGCTTGCCTCTTTAAGAGTGTTCAATTACTTTATACTAGTGCTTAGTGTATTTATATTCTTTCCTTATATACATACTCTCCTTCTTCTTTCTTTACACTGAGTATTTTCTAATATCACCATACATTTCGTATGCTTGGATTGTCTGTCATACTAAGTTGGATCTGGACTGACTCCACTGGGCATGCTGGGAGGTGGTATTGCGGTTTAGTATCCTGCAGATGGTCTTTCAGAACGCTCGTCATCATCAAGGCTCGGTCATTCTCCGGAATTTTGACCTAAGGTTCTCTCTGCTGAAGTCTGATGACATGAGAATTTACCTAAGAAAGCAGACCATATGCTGCACGGCTACTGCCACGCCACTTGAGCCATTGCTCATAAGTTTTTGCCTTGCAAAAAGTACTCCTCGGAGCACCTCAGCACTTATTATGCATCTTTCTCATGCGCAATACAATAGAGTCAGCCTCTCCTTCCTGTAGCAGGCAATCAAGGTCGTCTATCAGGGGAGCCCCTCCCTGCCCTGGCTCCATTCAGCCATCTTGCGCATGACCAGAAAGGACGTACCACTCTGACAATGCTTCTTTCTGGAGCACGTATCATCAGGGAGCATCTGCCGCTTATAGATCTTTACATCATTGCTCCCCCAAGAAATCTAAACATCTCACGGATAGCCCACAGGGAGCTTATGCAGCTGTGATTGGTTTTAGGGGCCATGATAGCAATGGTGAAGGCTGCTGTTTCATGAACCCTCTCTCGATTCATTGCAAAGTCAGATATCATCATTGGTCAAATTCCTCCTTGTCCGCGTTACAGCCAACTATGAACATACAGTTTCACGATTCTTGCAGTACGTCCAGCTTCAGCAGTATTGATGGTCCCGCACGATTCTCTATCCCTTAGAGAGATCGCAGGACACTGCACCGACTAGCCGCTGAATGCCTGATTCGGCTGTCTGGTGCATCACCAGGCAGTTTAGTCACGGACTTCATTTGAGTATCATCTGCATCTCGGGATACATCCCATCCCTCGCCTGGCCAGATCAATGTCATCTCTATCAAAGGAGAGCTACGATGGATCAGGTCCTTGGCGCCGCTGAATGTCCCAGCTCAGGGCTCGCTCGACAGCTCGCTGATAGACTTTCGGATCCCATCACACTGTTCCCGAACATCCCGATTGCTCTTTGGCGGCGCTGGAAGAAAGCAGGGAAGAATGGCCTTGAAAGGCATTAAGCTCTGCTTTATGAATGCTTCCTATACAGGGCATCGCTGCATGCCAACTGAATACCTCATAGGAAAGGTTAGATAACACCTACTTAATGTTCCTACCACTGTAATAAATCATGTCCAGTATTACTTGAACTTAATAGAGCGGAATTAGGATGTGAACACAGTGGGAGCTTATTTTAATTATGATATTAGCTATTAATAATCTATCACTGCCTTTCACTGACTTTTTCTCTACTGGAATTGCTTTATGCAGGTAACAAGAGTAGGTCTGTGAAAATAATGTAAAATATTGCACTGCACCTATCTAAACCCTAGATCTTAAATGCACGCATGCCTCTCTGATAATTTATAGTTTATCCTCCCGATCCACCCAGATTCTTCTTGCCAGAAGAAAAATCCGAGGTTGCCACTGCTGGTCTGATTGATTTTTATTCCGTTTTCTTCTCCCCAATGGTTAAGTCAGAATATCAACCTATCTTCATTCACAACACTCACAGTATCTAGTCCTCATGCATATCCTTGTCCTTATTTTGTAGATAATTCCCACAGCTGAGGAACCTAAATTAGTTCATTATAGATAGCCTTTACCTCGATATTACGCTTTGTGACGAGTAACCAAAAAAGAATCATATCATGGGAATGGAACATAAGACATCAATTACTATATTTCCGGTCTGATGTAAATAAACTATGCAGTTAGAGAATCATAATGGTCGCGCCACATCTTGTCAATTACACCATGACTCAAGCATATTAAGACATCAAAATCATCTGATGTTTTTGCTATCCGGATTTCTTCGTGTACCTTGGATGGTCTTTCAACTAAAAATTGCTAACCTTGTCTTGTCTGAACTGTAAGTGACTCAAATTATAATCTTTCGCCACCCATTCTATCTTTATATGCAGTGGCCTGATATTAGCTTTAGATTTGATGAGGACAGTGCCTCATCTTATAGAGTGATATAAAGGGTATTCACAGTCTTACAGTACTAATTAATATAGAGGTTTGAAAAAGAAGCCCTCCCTTCGCCATGTCGTCTCAATACAACTACCATTATGAGCCAGCCAGTTCAATGGCCTCTCGTCGCATCATTGAAGAAGATTCTTATCAAACAACTCCACAAGCAACCGATACCGACACCATCCCCTTATATGGCCAAGTGACGTCTGAAGACTTGTCGTCAACGTTTGATCCAGAGATTATCGACATGCAACTTAAAGAAGAGATGTTAAGGAGAAAGGTTGCTCTTCAAGAGTCTAAGGTAAGCACCGCGAGACCTTTCAATACATATTTTTTGATTAATTATGCTCACTGAATCAGAAAAAAGATGGAGACTCTGCTGCAAAGGCGAAGGATGGGCGATGAATCAAGCATAAATTATAAGCCCCGGTCACTGGGAAAAAGTCCTGAACTTAATGACAAACAATATGGCAGAAATAAGAGTCTGTTGATGATCTCTCCCAATAGATCTCATGTAACAAACATTAAGCTCCCTCAGAGAAACTGGGTTGCTTTATTCCCCAATCAAATTAAGCTGGCCGCAGCACACAATATAGATCATGCCACTCAGCTGGTTGATTATTTGGGTGTAACGAGATGCTGTAAATACATCAAAGGTTGCTGTCCATTCATCAGATAGGTGATCAAGACAGGACAGGTCACTATGGACATGTACAGCAGGTCGCAGAAGCAAGCACCTACACCTAACTTGACTTCTGATAGTGACCCAGAGGCCGACATAAATGATCGAACAAGTTTGCACTTGATCATTTTTGCATGCAGCAGTTTTTATTTACTCCTAGCACTCTGGTAAAAAAGCTCCCTTGACGATCATGCCCGTCTTTACTCCCAAAAATGAACACTAACTCTGAACTAATAGGTTGATATACAAATCACATTGCACTGTTAGGGATGAGAATCAAAGCCTGCCTCGATCCTATGAACGATCAATTCACCAAATCATCGCAAACAAACTAAATGAGCTTGAAGAGGCCGCCCCTATAGAGCCTCTTGTTTCATGGCTGAGGTCAACGCAGCCTGCCGAAACTCCATGGTTCGAGTCCAACAACATCACATGGTAGGAAGTTGATCCATCTCGGTTGAAAGCGCGGGGATTTCTCGCTAACCTGGGTGACAGCTCCATTTGCTTAGAACCCGTCCTCGAACAGCATACAGTGCATGCTCTACAGTGTCGCCATGTTTTCCATGATCATTGTCTTGAAAGATGGTTCTTGAGGGCTCATAACAGCTGCCCATTGTGTCAGAGGGCATTAATTGAGGTCTGTGACATATGTCTGGATTTTGCCGATTTTGCCGTGTGAAATATTGAAGATATCCACCATGCCGCGCAATACTAGTAATGAAAACATGATATCAGAGGAATCTATTTTACTTGAATGGCTGCAGAGCTGAATAAACACCTGTATGAACATGAAAAGAAAACGCTCGAGTGAATTTCTCAATAGTTCTTCCATATGATCTGCATGTATTTCATGACATATTTGCAATCATAACTCTAATTATTGTTCTAAAGATACTTCCAAAGCTGTCTCAAGAGCTTTTTGCGCAAGGCTGAAAAGACAGTAGTAGCTCGGTCCACTATCAAGGATTGGGATTTTACTTTACTGATCCAAGGTACTTGCGGGCGAGACTCGGCCTTATTTTGTGGCCTGACCAAGTGACACCTCTCGGTCCCGAACCATGACGAAGTAAATCAATCGTGCCAATAGAAAAGCTAGACAGCATTCCCTTCTACGTGTCATTAAAATCGGCCATATCCATGTAGCAGATCTCGCTTGGTTTATATATTTAACAATCTTAACTGGTATCCGTATCCGAGGTTGTACATCTGAACAAGACACACATCATGCCGTTCATGTCATATGCTCATGTACTAGAACTAAGACGGTGGTTGGAAGGGACCAGAGCAAATGTGATCTGTTACGGATCCGATGACTATGCAGATAAGATCAAGAGATGGAGTGATACTTGTGAGCAAGACGCAGTGTGTTCCCTCCGCTCGCTCGTTCTACTTGCCATGGTGACTGATTTCCAGCCAGGGTGCTATAGTCGAAGTTACTTGTACATCAGAAGTGTCTGAAGCAGTGCAGTTTGCCCGAAAGAACCATATCAAGTTTGTCACCAAGGCTGGTGGACATTCAACCACTGGGTCGTCTGCTAGCCACGGTGGACTGGTCATAAGCCTGACCAAAATGCGACATGTCGTAACCGACCCTGCCTCCAAAACCGTGTGTGTCCAGGGAGGAGCTATTTGGGACGATGTTAACGAGTCCACTGCACCTTATGGCTTGGCAGTGGTTGGATCCACTGCAAGCCACACAGGAGTTGCAGGGCCGACGTTGGGGGGTGGCTTTGGGTGGTTAACTGGGCGATACGGCCTGATTGCCGACAATCTACTAAGCGTCCGAATGGTTTTAGCGGACGGTACCATCGTGGAGGCATCCGACGAGAGCCATCAGGACTTATTCTGGGCAGTGCGCGGCGCAGGACAAGCCTTTGGAATTGTGACAGAACTCGTTTTTCGGGCTCATGACCTTGCCGCGCCAGTTTATGGTGGAACGCTCATTTTCACTGTGGATCGCTTACCGGGAATTCTCGAATTCGCCAAGCGTTTTGATGAGCAGCAAGATGAAGACAGTGGCCTTTTCTTTGGGCTGGCGGCGCCATCAGCTGCTGATCGCACGGCTATCTTGGTTTTGCCATTCTATAATGGCAGTCAAGAGAAAGCCGACGAGTTCTTCGCGCCGTTGCTCTCTCTGAGCCCCTCCATGAACAAAACGTCTATGATGTCCTACAAGGAGCTTAATAGAGTTGCAAATGTCGATCCAGTACCAGAGGGCCGGAAATGTTTTAGTGGGACCAAAGTATACATGCCACTTGATAAGCATTTGGTCAATGATTTGTGGGAACATTTCGACGCGATTATGGAAAAATATCCGCGATCGAGACACAGCGTGCTGATGTTTGAGCTCATACCTTATGGGAAGACAATCGAAGTCCCTATCGACGCCACAGCCTGTGCTGATCGAGGACGATACTACAACGTCGCCATACTTCTGTGCTGGTATGACCCTGGGCATGACGCCGCAATGCATACATACTTGCGTGCCCTACTCTCCAAAATCAAGAAATCGGACTGTTATGCTGGACAAAAAGAGAATGTGCAAGCCTATGCTAATTTTGCTGGTGAGAGGCCCTGATATTATCCTTCTATCTCGATTATATACTGATAGCCCACTGTAGGACATGAAACTGGAGCCAGCTACCTCTTCAGGGACAATCTGCCCCGATTGCAGGCTCTGAAGAGCAAATATGATCCGCACAATATATTCTCCAAGTGGCATAATCTCATCTCTTTTACAGAAAGGCACTCATGACAGCACTCATGACTATAGGGTTTAAGTTGGGTTCTTTGATGATGAACTTCTTTTTTCGCTGCTTGAGAATTTAAATGTTATTTTTTGCATTGAACAAAGGATACTCATTGTTGATAGGAATTACTGTCAAAAGGATACATATGTATGACCTTATGAGCAATGAATACTACATCTGAGACAGTCTAAGATCTCACCACTAAAAGACTCATAGAAGAACTTTTCACCACGAACAGAACCCCACAGACCTTGGATGGGCTGATGAAGGGCCAATATAAATCCAAAAGACAAATATGGACATGTGCAATGGGGTTCTGATCACCACACCACAGAAAGCTCAACACTGCCAAAGTGCCTAGAAAGTGAAATACACGATTCAACTCAGCTGAAACAGAAAAGAGACACCGGAAAAGTAGGACAGAGCAATTTCATCGACGATTCCTACCCAACCCCCTTCCCCCCCCCCCCCCCCCCCCCCCCCTCCCCCTTCCACCCAATTTCCATATATAACACAAATAACACAAATTTGAATTTTTTATTATGTTTATTGATTTTTTTCAATTTGTTTTTCTTTTATCGTTAATAGTCTGTAATAGTCTTATGAACCCTACAGCATCATGCCGGATCAATCTCGAACGAACAATCAGAAATCATTAAGAAAAA
>NW_020798492.1:0-13838 GCF_002237265.1 Aspergillus thermomutatus | reverse complement strand
CGGAATGCGTATAGGTAAGCACTTATTGAGTACTTACTAGCTACTTACTAACTTTCTAAAACCTATAGTCTGTATTGTTCAAAAAAACTTTTCTTTGAGAGATAAAAGGCATGCCTTGAACAACTTCCAACCTGCGCGCCAAAGTTTAAGAGGCATTTCTATCCTATAAGTAATATGTAACTACTTAGTAACTAATTCAAAATTCTTTTCTAACTACTTTAAATAGAACGTGAATAATGAATACCATCCATACATTAGATGTGTAAATAAATCACCAAACTTTCTTTTAAAGTATTATCATAGCTCTGTTAAAGGTCATACTACTATTAATCTTGACTTTCTGGAATAATTATTTAATGATTTAATTCTACTATCTCAAGAGGATTGTGGTGTGATTAAGCCACTAATATTAAGATAAAAGTATTGCGGTAAGTAATTCTGAACTAATTATTTACTAGTTAATAACCAGTTACTAACTAGTTATAGATTATAATCATATATAAGGCCCTGGTAAACTATAACATCTAAAGTGCGGTGTTATTTTTACTGCACTAGTGCCAGTTAATATCTAGGCAGCTCCTTATATTTTATTTACTTTGCATGGTATTCATTAACATCCTCCACCTCCACCTCATAAGCCACTAGAGCTTATACTATGAGGCATTCAAGACATAATCAGGAGGATGAGAAACCCAAGCTTGACACTGGGTAAGACTAAACTGATTCTAAGCCAATTATTAATTGCTTTGAAAATGCTTTCTAACTGATGTTAAGCTCAATTTCTTCACAGTCCTGAGCTAGAAGCCTTTTATTAAGAATATGGTGTACTCACACCAGCTGAAGTACATTCAGCTTTTATAAATATAGACTGTATTTCTGCAATTATTTAAAAGCAGTGTCTTCTTTCATATCCAGCAGGACAAAACTTCAATAGGGTTATTTACTTATATAATACCCATCCTTTCATAAAGGTAAGGTGGTTTCGAACCACTTGGCAACTACTTATTAAGTGGTTCTAGGACTACATCCAGGAAAAGTATCATGATCCTCATGGGATAATGATTCTGTGTGCTTTTAAAGAGCAGATACAGGTCTTGAGGAAGTTAACTTCTTTTAAAGTTGACATGTCGTACAAGCAGATTTGAGAAAAAGGAATGAATGAAGTTGTCTTTGCAACATATCTTTATTTACATGGGAAGAGTAAGTCTTCATAATTTCCCATGTACTTTACAGGTAGTTATAAAATATTTATTAAGTACTCACTAACTGGTTTATAACTAATCCTAGTTATCACACTCCTTTAAGTTTTTACTAACCAAGAAACAACAGAAGGTTATTACCTTCTATTTAAAAGAGTCTTTACTCTAATTCAGAAGGCAACTAGTCAGTCTGTTGAATTCCATTCTCTTTATTCCTCTAGGATCTATGGGATTGTTGTTGATATGGATTCAAAATAATATACTGGTAGGTGATTATTCATTAACTACTTGAGAAGTACTTTATAACTAACTAGTTAAGGTCTTGGACAGTACCTTTAAGAGATTAACCCTCAACATTATCTAATACTATGGCAACTCAAAGGGATTATTGTATTCTGCTGAGTTCACTTTTTCTAGACAATTACTAAAGCTGTTAGGAGTGTTGCTCAAGGTACAGGAGTTTAGAGCTGTATGGCTAATTTAATTGATTGCAGGTCTGAAGAGGACTATGACCAACTATGCAATCTTCTAGCTGGTAAGTGGTTGATAACTGGTTTTAAAGTACTTTCTAACTAGTTGTTAGAACATGAAGACCTAAAAGTTAAGGTATAGGCTGATCACAAAAAGCAACTGATCATTAAAGCTGGGCTAAATAAAAATTGCTCTAACATTCCAGCTTTTATTTATGATTCTATTCAAAATAATACTAATTCTGCTGAACAATCTCACCATAAAGCAAATGCCACAGGGAAATGCCTGACACTGACTGGAGTAATCTAAAAGTAAGTGCTTACTGTCTTTTAACTGGTTAATAAGCAATTGAAAACCAGTTGATCCAAAACGAGTCCTAACCACCTTATAGTTCTGCGAAACTTGATAAGCAGGATATTAGTCAATACATTAATTGTATTGATTTCAGTATTCACTATTCATATTACATAGCTAACATAGAGACTAATTACTTGAGGCATATGTCTTGTGAAGGTATATATCTCTATATGTACATTCCCTGATTATATATAAGTAGTTACTAACCACTTATAAACCGAGCAGAATCTCGAAAACGCCACTGCTCATCCTCAACACGCTTATCTTCACCTTAGTTAGAAGTTCCTCAACAATCTCAATCACAGTCTCGCCAGTATGTGTACTCGTAATTGCTTTATAACTGATTACTAACTACTTAGATCTATTTCTTCTTCCTAAAGCCTGCATTGTGTTGCATTAAGGAATGCGCTATCTTTTGAGCAACAATAGCAAGCTCTTGAAATAAGGGAGATTGAACTTCGGCTCAAAAGAGAAGAGAATGAGCTTAAAAAGGTAGAAATCGAAATTAAAAAAGGTGAGGAAGAAGTCCGGGATATGCAGCTAAAGAATGAAGAGAAGGAGTTGGAACTTATAGAAAGATAGGAAAGACTCTGGCAAATGACAAGTGAGATATAGGAATTGCTTCTTAACTACTTTATAACTGCTTATAGCCCTTGCTGTTGTATGTCTTGTTCTTGTATAATATAAACTAGTTAAGAACTGGTTTACAATCGATTGCGGGTATATTATAAGTGTATGGAGTATGAAAGGAAATTTTGGTACGTAATAAAAACAGGTGTGGTATGGGTAAGGTATGCTGTTACTTTGATACATGGTTAGTTACAGTCCACCTTGGCAACGGGACGCGTCCAGGTGACCTGTGTACTCGAAATACAGTTAATTTATGCTTGGGTACCCAGTCGTAGACAAGGCGCTCCACTGTTTATTCGATATTGCACGTGACTTGAGGGGCACTGTGTTTTTAACTCCATCACCCCGCCATCTCATTTCTTCACAGGGAATGGCGCCGTATAAGACTTGGAATGACGTTTTAACTACGGGGAAATGGAAACTACCAGTGCTTATTTCGCAGCTAAGGATGAAGGCATAACGGAAACGCAGGCAAATGCAGCGAACGATGAGGTGGAGCAAATGAAGAGAAAGTTAGAGAAATCTCCCTCTCGCCAGCCCCTGACCCTCTTTGAGCATGGGGTAGAGACCCGAAGAACCTCAAACAAATTCTTGGAGGTGAGCCTTCTAGAATATTGCGCAAATCATAATTGACCACTTTTAGGATGCACCGAAGCAGAAGCTTGCTCATCTCCTTGAGACTTCGGCGGACGATGTACACAGCAGATTCGTGGGTTCTGAGCCTGGCACATGCGTCAACCTTGGGAAACCACATGAGCAGAAGTCTCTGAGAACGGACTACGTCTATACGATTCTGGCGCTTAACGACATGTCTTACTCGAACGGTTTACCAGCACTTGGCCACGACGCGAAGGAGTACAGCCTACGAAAGGGAGAAGCATTACATTTCATGGGCGATCAAAAACAAACCTGGAGTGGACAAGGGGGAGGAAACTTAATCTGGTTTTATTGGAGAAATTTAAAGATCAGGAAATAGATTGATCGTGTCGAAAAGGTCGGGAAAGTCCGGAAATAGAGGAGGTACTTGACATCGCAAGGGAACCTCCTGACTGGCGCGATGAGTTTCGCCTGATTGCTGTGCGGGTATCGCCGGTTGTGTGTTAGAAGGATGTTTCACTGCGTCTGTCTGATTAGCATACTCTGTTATCTCATTTTGCAATGATGACATTACCATTAGCAGCATTTGCGACCGGATTTGGAAGGACTGAATGAGGTTGTTGGATGCTACCCTGCTCTGAGGTTGCACAAGTTGCTATCAGGGTGTGAGAAAAGAGATAAATCACTATTTGGACAACTAACCAGCTCTGGGACACTCAAAGGATGAGGATGGTGTGGACTCCGGATCCACTGTATTAGTTTCAGTTGGGAATGTATCACATTCCATCAATATGTCGCTGTCGATTGCCGCGGAACGCTCAACCCCGTTATCCTGTCCAACATCACCCGAACTGTCGCAGGAAAAGCTGTGGTTCTTACAACCTGCATTGATATTTTGACCAGGGTCAACCGAAACTGAAGCAAGCTTTAAAGATCGCTCCCTTTCCTCTGAGATTGAGGCTGTGGCATAATCGGAACTAGCCCCCTCGCCGATCTCTGCAGGTTGCGAATTATGTTCGGAGAGTTCGTGCAGATTGACGAATTGCCTGAGTTTTTGTACAACACAGCTTTGGCAACTTAGCAACTCGCTGGGTTTCCAACCGTAGCCAATAAGACCATAGGCCATTGCAAGCGAAGCGTCACAATCTAGCTCCCGAACTTTCCTCTCTATTTCTCGATAGTTCTTTCGCCGAAACTCGATAAGGCGTGAAAAACCTTTCGTTCTCCTTTTCCTCTCTCGCTTTCAAAGAAAGTCCGATATGGGCAGAGCAACGCTCGGCCACTTGGTTCACAGTATTAACGTGTGGATTTACTCTCTTCACAGTCCGTGACTTGTTCTATGATTATTTCCTGGCATTATTCTAACCGGTGCTTAGGATACATACCTTTATTCTCTGGTAAACAGCATAGCGTCCGCTCAAGATTAGAGGATTAATACCCATCAGGCTATGCCCGTCCTGCCATTTGCATTAGTGGAGAGGGCTCACATCCCTGAACGGGACGGTAGGCATCTAATGCACTTTTATCTGTCCTATACTAACACGATCCCAGTGCAGGCGTGGGTTTCCATCCTCTTGGCCGTCCATGGAGCGGGCATTGCTGTCGGTTCACGTGAGTCTCTTTGGAAGTACCTTTGCTCAAGCTGATGTGCGATCCGATAGCAATATGCGCATGGTGGGCGGATAGGAGCGCCACTCGGCGGTGGCCATATCTACTTGGTCTCTTGGGACTGGTGGGCGTTACCTTCATTCTTTCGTTCTCCGAATCGGTCTCGCTATTTGTCGTCGGCCGCATATTGCAAGGGCTGTCTGGGGCAGTGGCATGGACCGTGCCCCTGGCTATCATCACCGACCGCGTTGGAGTCACTCAGGTGGGTCCCTACTTAGGATATATGACTCTGGGACGAAGTGCTGGCATGTCCGCTGGGCCCGTCGTCAGTGGCTTGGTTTTCCTCTACTGGGGATACTTTAGGACGTACATGCCAGCATTCATTATCCTCGGCATCGACATTACTCTACGTCTACTTCTGGTCCCAGAACATCCGCAATTGACGCCATCTGAGAAGGTGAGGGGGAAAAAGTTTTCGGAGACGCTATATTTGCTCACCACATACCGAATGTGGACGGCAATCTGGGGCTCTTTCCAGTCAGCATTCATCTGTGGAGCTTTAGACTCTGTACTCCCGCTATTTGTGTGGCATACCTATGGTTGGAATTCAATGGAGGCAGGCGGTTCTTTCGTGGCTTTGGTAGGTCCGTCTGTATTGTCGCCATTGGTTGGGAGATCAATCCAACAATACGGCGTTAAGAAAAGTGCAACAACCGGATATTTAGGAACCGGCATAGCACTAGGGTGCCTAGCGTTTGTTAGTCGGGACGGTGCATTGTACCAAACGCTTCTCATGATCTTACTCGTGGTAGCAGGCACTTTTAATCTTTTCTCAGAAATATCGTCCTGGATTGATGCCGTTGCAATGGCGGAAAGTCAAGCCATAGACTACCCCAATCGCTTCGCACCAGGCGGGGCTACCGCGCAGGTCTACGGGCTGACTAACGTCATGTTCGCACTTGGGTTCGTGGCTGGACCACTTAGAGCTGGCTTCGTCTACCAAAGGCTTGGTTGGGCGGCGACTGTACTGCTCCTGGCTCTTGTGACTGTCATCAGTTCAATACCGACAATGCTGTGGCTTGGACGAGCGAGGGCCAAGGAGGGCACAAATGCTACAGCTCCTGTTGGGGCAGTAGTTGCTGTAAAAGACAAAACTCTGGTTGTATGAAGGCAATCGCATACGGTGAACTGTCTAGTACTTCTACGGTGTCTACATATACTGTACCTGACAATATGCAAAGTGTACTGGGATATGGCAGTTGGTTGGCTTGCCGGGGTATGGGAGAGGAAATGTGTGCTACAATGAGGAGAGATAATCATGTATGTTAAGATTTTTGCATATGGACATCCCCCGAGAAGTCAACTTGTTCCATTCGTAGGTTGCATTTGCCGTTACTAGGGAGCTCATTCTTTTCAATGCTTTCAGTCCATATATCAAAGGTATCGTTCGTTGGTTCGGCGCTGGCATCTACGTATTTATCCTGTTGTTTAAGAGCCCTTCTAACAATGGCTGCCACGACTTAGTCCGCGGTTTCGATCTATTATTCGTTTCTAGGGAAATCTAGAAAGGGAATCAGTCTCAATGGAAATACAAAATGTTATCGCACCATTTTCAATCGTCAGAAACCGCAACCCGTTAGTTCACCAGAGTGCTTGGTCTACATCCATCTGATCTCTAATCATTTCGCCCCCTCTCCAGTAATTGACCAGTTGATTTTACAGTATGTACGGGACTTTTCCTCTTCCCCGGATACTTTGACCAAGCGCTCAAGAACAATTCTAGGAAGACGGGCGACGATTGGAGACAAAACACCAGCAAATTATCCTCGAACCTGCCACGGTGCCTGTGGAGTTGGTGCAACATGAAAATAACCATTCTGCTTTCCTTCAGTTTCTCTCTTTCATGGGCATCGGATAAGTCACCCGGTAAGATAGGATGCAGGACCGTGTTGATGGAGGTAAGAAAATCTTCAGTTTTCCAGTGGCCTCTTTGTACGATATTCTTGTAGTTCTCGAAGGCGATGTTTTGGAGATATTCTGGCAGGCCCCAATACTCTGCTAGCTGATACACGGATGCATGCTGGGTGAGTTCACCGTCCTCATCTTCCGTTTGGATTAGTCAATACTGTAGTCTCCCGGGTGTTTGTTTGATATGCGTACCTGGCAGCTGTGTTTTTGGGCAAGGATCGGTCGTATATTCTCCACGACACATCAGTTGCAATGTGCGCCAGACGCAGTGAACACTAATGTACTGGAGCTGCACTTCTGTTTCGCCAGGATTGCTTTGAAACCATTGACGAAAACGCAAACTCTCAGATATCAAGATCTTGCTCGACACAGGCAGCCTCAGGTCGCTGACGAGTATAGTTGCGTCCGTTTCGTCTTCGGGTTTAGGTCTCTTCTCTTTACTGTCATGACCGCGTTGCTTCAGGAAGTCAAAATACCCAGTAAATGGCATCGTGTCAGTACTATAATGGATTACTCTCGAAGTGTACAGGTCGCAAAATGGTTTGCTGGCAAGAGTCACAAAAATCGAGGAACATTAATATGTCTATTTCTGTCTAGGCTCTTGGGCTCGAAAATAGTATAACTTCCTAGCCTTAGACTTCTACCATGACGAATGCATGGGTTGCATGTTTCGGTCTGTATACATCACGCCTGAAGATAGTAGCATACTGGCAGTTGAGCTTGGCTGCCTCTTTCTCCAGTTGGCCGCCGCAGTAGGCTTGATAGGGAGCGTATTGAGCGACATGAGTGGATCAACTTGTTACACTTTGCCTCATGGCAGGGCCACCATTAGTTGATCAATTACAATCTCTGTTGTCTCCGATCATCTCTACGTGTTCAACTTCATATGTGGCACATGCAACGTACACGCTTGTTGTCTACTATAACTCAGATGGTGAATTATGTCGCTCGAGAGTGGGAAATTTATTTCGACTGGGATTTTGCTGAGTGTTTGATGATTGGCTGATATTCGGAAATAGTCAGTAGTTGTCGCCAACGCGGCTGTATTGCTCGTAGCATTAATACATCTGACAGCTCCATACCCCACCATGACAACCATCTTCTTCCTTGGTACGGGAGATCTTCACAATCAAGCCAATACCAGAATGGCGCCCCTCCAAAGCATGAGCTTATCTATGATATGATCCGCAGTGGAGAACTATCTATATCGCAGATGGCAGAGGCCGCCGGCTGCAACAGGAGTACCATCCTGAGAATCTCTTCCAATATACGGATGTTTGGCAGCGTCAAAGGACCGCCCAATAGAGGTGGCCCGACCACGAAGCATCACTCCAGTCATGCTAGAAACTCCTAGAAGCTCCTTGCGATCACCTGCGCGAAAAGCTTTTTTGCAGTCTCGCGCGCGTACATCCGTGTTAATTAGAAGCCTTTCTCTTGCTTCGTTCGTTTCAGAGCATCGCCTAACAGTAACAAATGAGTCATTGTTATTTCTGTCAGGAAGAAAGAATTCCTTATGAACTAGTACTCGGCTGTCCAATGGGACCGTACGGGCAGCCGAATTGAGCTGGATGATTGAATTGTGCTGGGGATCAGTTGAATGGGTCCTCAGGGCTGTATTTGTGTTTTGCGACAAGAAAAGATCCACTCAATCCTAGTCTCTAGTAAGGTTATAGCCCCACCATGGGCGTTGAGAGAGTGTTTTTCTGCCCCTAAAACGAGCAAGGATAACCCCGCGCGGCAGCCCAAAATCACGCTTTTCTGAGCCACATTAAGCTTTTCCCTACTTCCTCTAGCCCCCTGGCCTTCTGGCAGGCCTTCCGCACATCATCCTCTAAACAGTTGGCGTATTTTGACATACTGGGGTGTGGTGGCGGGAAAATTACTGGGAAGATAAATTGTTAGTCTGGTCCGGAATGCTTTTTTTGATGGGGGAGTGCGGTAGTGGAATAATCGGCCCCCAGTTCGATCAGTCCAAGAAATATGTGTCGTGTCTTAGTGCACATTCTTCGCCCTTTGCACCCGCCTGCGCATGACCGAGTCCTTGCGCGGCTGATGCCAAGACCTGCAGGCCACGCCGAGTACCAGCTCATGTTGTGCAACACCACCCAATTAAGTCTACCCAATCTAGCAACCCCAAACAGCTATTACTGTCACCGCCTCAATTACATATCAAGCAACCTCTCCCCATTTATACCCCTATTCCATTGCTCGCCCCTCAGAGACCCTACCTTCAGAACCCATCAACACAATCTCCATCGTACACTACACAATGGTCCGTTTCTCCACCTCCCACCAACCTCTATTTAACTCAGTAGGCTAACAAACCTCCAGAACCATATTTCTGATGCTGGACCCTGCCACGTCCATAACAGAATGCGATTGAGAAAGCCACATCTTAAAGACAACCTGCCAACCCAGCTATGTCTTCTATGCAATCGGGCTTTCTGCGTCGACCACAAGGGGAAGGAGGACGGTGTCTGTGAGATCAACCACGAGACATATTATCGTAACCATCCGGCGGCCCAGGAGTACTTGTATCGGTCGTATGAGGACTGGAAGAAAGAATGTGAGCAGGTGATGGTTGATGAGATGTCGGGGAATGAGAGGGAGGTGGTCGTGGGGAGAAAAGAAAGCGAGTCCCTGGGCAGACACCCCACCTGTGGGTCTTCCAAAAAGCCATGAATTTGACAGGATCCTTGTCTTTCTGCTTCTTCGCAGGCATCGGAAAGCATTTGAGGTACAACTTTACTCCCAATAAACATGAAAGGTAATAACGGTCGCCACTATAACATTTAGACTGAATTACTACTATTTCCGTTGTGAGTGACTTCTCAGCGTCGTTTCACCCAAAGACTGATGTCGCGTACGAACCGCCGGGCGGCACCTACTTTCATGCCGTGCTTGACAAAAGAAACCTGCGTCTTGGTCCTTATAGATCTGCATAAGATCAAGGCAATTTTGCAGAGTCACATCGCAAACAGATATATATATATAAGAAAAAAATACCGCTGAAAGTCTCGTTGCTCACTCGCGACAGTTGTCATTCGGTATATTCCTCCACGGCGACCTCAAGCAGCCCCTGACCTATGATTGATTTAGCAGAGCCCGGCTTAGCAGATATGACATTATTAGTAGGCAGAGGCATCAATTATTGAGATGATCTAGCCGGGAGGACATTGATATTGATCGGAGGACCCGTCGAACCGATTGTCGAATTATCCGAGGGCTTTTCCCGCTTTTCGAGTCGCTGGTCCTCCTTAGCGTATAGCTGATCGCGAAGGCTACCGGGCATATCATCATGGGTCTTAAGGACTCCTCCTTGCTCTATGTATTTGACGAGAGTCTTTAGATAGTGTGTCTTCAATCTGTAGTCTCTTTTCCCCTCTGGGTCTTGCCAGCAATATTGTCCTTGTTGGCGACATGGAGGCCCGGGACATTGAGATGGTAAACTTCCCGCCAGACGGAATGTTGGCCGGAGGCCTGCTCGGCGTCAATCCGAGCGTCTCGGTCAGCAAGTATCCGCTCGGTGGTCGACGATCTTCCTCACAGTGCTTCAGGGAACCGGTGTCACCACCTACACTCTTCGATTGTTTCTCAGACCCTAACGTCAAGTCAAGCTAGTCTATAACTGGACCACCTCTAAATCGTCCCTGTTGACTAATACCGTATTATACAGGACATAAGAGTAACATTACCACAGAAAGTGTATGTTACCTGTGTCATCAGCCGCAAGCTGGTTCCTGCCTAATCGATATTCCCAGAAGTCTGCCGCGTGTCACCGCCTCGAGTAATTGGTGCTCGCAGGGTTCGTGAATGCATGAAGACGCGCGCGTTATCACATCCGATAAATATATTGTCGACACGTGTACCTTCCATTAGCGCCCAAGTACTCTAGAGGGGAAGGTGCATCATATATATAATAGGCGGGTGGGGATATGCAGGGCTTAGATTCGCCGAAATGGAATTTTCTGCCTATGGGCCCGTCGGCTTCCATGAAGTCGTATTATGAATACGCTCCAGCCAAGCCGCCTAGAGGACAGCCAATACGACATCCGCTCAGGCGGCCCACTCTGGTATCCACTTTCTTACACGGGAACTGTCTGTCTGGTTTAACCACTCCCGTAAAGAGTACACAGGTCACCTGGACGCGTCCCGTTGCCAAGGTGGACTGTAACTAACCATGTATCAAAGTAACAGCATACCTTACCCATACCACACCTGTTTTTATTACGTACCAAAATTTCCTTTCATACTCCATACACTTATAATATACCCGCAATCGATTGTAAACCAGTTCTTAACTAGTTTATATTATACAAGAACAAGACATACAACAGCAAGGGCTATAAGCAGTTATAAAGTAGTTAAGAAGCAATTCCTATATCTCACTTGTCATTTGCCAGAGTCTTTCCTATCTTTCTATAAGTTCCAACTCCTTCTCTTCATTCTTTAGCTGCATATCCCGGACTTCTTCCTCACCTTTTTTAATTTCGATTTCTACCTTTTTAAGCTCATTCTCTTCTCTTTTGAGCCGAAGTTCAATCTCCCTTATTTCAAGAGCTTGCCATTGTTGCTCAAAAGATAGCGCATTCCTTAATGCAACATGATGCAGGCTTTAGGAAGAAGAAACAGATCTAGGTAGTTAGTAATCAGTTATAAAGCGATTACGAGTGCACATACTGGCGAGACTATGATTGAGATCGTTGAGGAACTTCTAACTGAGGTGAAGATAAGCGTGTTGAGGATGAGCAGTGGCGTTTTCGAGATTCTGCTTGGTTTATAAGTGGTTAGTAACTACTTATATATAATCAGGGAATGTATATATAGAGATATATACCTTCACAAGACATATACCTCAAGTAATTAGTCTCCATGTTAGCTGTGTAATATGAATAGTGAATACTGAAATCAATATAATTAATGTATTAACTGATATCCTGCTTATCAAGTTTCGCAGAACTATAAGGTGGTTAGGACTCATTTTGGATCAACTGGTTTTCAATTACTTATTAACCAGTTAAAAGACAGTAAGCACTTACTTTTAGATTGCTCCAGTCAGTGTCAGGTGTTTCCCTGTGGCATTTGCTTTATGGTGAGATTGTTTAGCAGAATTAGTATTATTTTGAATAGAATTATAAATAAAAGCTGGAATGTTAGAGCAATTTTTATTTAGCCCAGCTTTAATGATCAGTTGCTTTTTGTGATCAGCCCATACCTTAACTTTTGGGTCTTCATGTTCTAACAACTAGTTAGAAAGTACTTTAAAACCAGTTATCAACCACTTACCAGCTAGAAGATTGCATAGTTAGTCATAGTCCTCTTCAGACCTGCAATTAATTAAATTAGCTATATGGCTCTAAACTCCTGTACCTTGAGCAATACTCCTAACAGCTTCAGTAATTATCTAGAAAAAGTAAACTCAGCAGAATACAATAATCCCTTTGAGTTGCCATAGTATTAGATGATGTTGAGGGTTAATCTCTTAAAGGTACTGTCTAAGACCTTAACTAGTTAGTTATGAAGTACTTCTCAAGTAGTTAATGAATAATCACCTACCAGTATATTATTTTGAATCCATATCAACAACAATCCCATAGATCCCAGAGGAATAAAGAGAATGGAATTCAACAGACTGACTAGTTGCCTTCTGAATTAGAGTAAAGACTCTTTTAAATAGAAGGTAATAACCTTCTGTTGTTTCTTGGTTAGTAAAAACTTAAAGGAGTGTGATAACTAGGATTAGTTATAAACCAGTTAGTGAGTACTTAATAAATATTTTATAACTACCTGTAAAGTACATGGGAAATTATAAAGACTTACTCTTCCCATATAAATAAAGATATGTTGCAAAGACAACTTCATTCATTCCTTTTTCTTAAATCTGCTTGTACAACATATCAACTTTAAAAGAAGTCAACTTCCTCAAGACCTGTATCTGCTCTTTGAAAGCACACAGAATCATTATCCCATGAGGATCATGATACTTTTCCTGGATGTAGTCCTAGAACCACTTAATAAGTAGTTGCCAAGTGGTTCGAAACCACCTTACCTTTATGAAAGGATGGGTATTATATAAGTAAATAACCCTATTGAAGTTTTGTCCTGCTGGATATGAAAGAAGACACTGCTTTTAAATAATTGCAGAAATGCGGTCTATATTTATAAAAGCTGAATGTACTTCAGCTGGTGTGAGTACACCATATTCTTGATAAAAGGCTTCTAGCTCAGGACTGTGAAGAAATTAAGCTTAATATCAGTTAGAAAGCGTTTTCAAAGCGATTAATAATTGGCTTAGAATCAGTTTAGTCTTACCCAGTGTCAAGCTTGGGTTTCTCATCCTCCTGATTATGTCTTGAATGCCTCATAGTATAAGCTCTGGTGGCTTATGAGGTGGAGGTGGAGGATGTTAATGAATACCATGCAAAGTAAATAAAATATAAGGAGCTGCCTAGATATTAACTGGCACTAGTGCAGTAAAAATAACACCGCACTTTAGATGTTGTAGTTTACCAGGGCCTTATATATGATTATAATCTATAACTAGTTAGTAACTGGTTATTAACTAGTAAATAATTAGTTCAGAATCACTTACCGCAATACTTTTATCTTGATGTTAGTGGCTTAATTACACCACAATCCTCTTAAGATGGTAGAATTAAATCATTAAATAATTATTCCAGAAAGTCAAGATTAATAGTAGTATGACCTTTAACAGAGCTATGATAATACTTTAAAAGAAAGTTTAGTGATTCATTTACACATCCAATGTACAGATTCACGTCCTATTTGAAGTAGTTAGAAAAAAATTTTGAATTAGTTACTAAGTAGTTATATATTACTTATAGGATAGAAATGCCTCTTAAACTTTGGCGCACAGGTTAGAAGTTGTTCAAGGCATGCCTTTTATCTCTCAAAGAAAAGTTTTTTTGAACAATACAGACTATAGGTTTTAGAAAGTTAGTAAGTAGCTAGTAAGTACTCAATAAGTGCTTACCTATACGCATTCCG
>NW_020798491.1:0-13949 GCF_002237265.1 Aspergillus thermomutatus | reverse complement strand
TGGTTGCCGGGCGGGTGTCAGGCAGCGCGCGGAGGGGGAGCTGTCCCTTATCCTAGGCAGGGCGCCTGGATTGAGAGCCTGTTCTGAAGATTCAATAGAGTATGGCCTTCCTGGGTGAGAAGGCTCTGCTCAAATGCGGGTGAAAAGAGTCAAAGACCACCGTGATCAGGGGGAGTCACGTGCTCCACGGTCGAGTCTGTCGAGAATGCTGCTGTCTGCCCACTTCATCACCTCATTGAGAGGCAGAATCTGTTCAGAGGTAAGCTGAGGATTGAGAATCTCCGTTAGTCTTGCTTATGTTGGAATAAAGTGATTTGATCAAGCAAATTGCATCTAAGAACCTGAGATGTCTCTTTCTGTCCTCATCGGAGCTTCCGCGGAGTGTCCATGGCACGGGATGTTGATGGCAACAGAGGCCTTGACTTCCAATCTCCTGTCACACGAAGCTGAATGCTGTCCCTCCGTGGAGTCTCCGAATATCCTGTACTAGGCTCAGTAAGGATGCTCAAGGACTGGCATTATATAACGATGTCTTCTCTTGATCTATTGCAGACTTTTCATCGTACCACGCACATCCCTGCAATCACACTGTCGGGTAACAAGAGGATCGCTTTTCTCATTCAAGCTACCTTGTGTTTATCAAATGGCATCGGAGCGACAAATTGATATGGCTGACGAGAAGCCACCTAGCGAGTACACGTACGTTCAGAACTCATCACCACAAAACAAATTGTCTCCGAGTATGGACTAACTCATGCATCTTCTCTAGACCACGAGCGAACTTGACCATTCTGGGCTCTTTCACGGGGCTCTTTTGCACCGTGGGCTTCTTGAACTCGTTTGGTATCTTTGAAGAGTACTATGCGAAGAACCAGCTTGCGGATAAGTCTGAATCGACAATCGCATGGCTTGGGGCTCTCAGTATCTTCTTTGTCTTCTCCGCGTCCGTAGTGTCTGGCCCTCTGCTTGACGCGTTCGGTCCCAAGGTAAGTCTCTAGTACTACTCCTGAACTGCGATGTAGCTGACAGACTCGTTAGCTATTACTCTATGTAGGGTCGTTCGGGACTGTATTCTCAATCATGATGACCTCACTCTGCAAGGAACTCTGCCAATTTATTCTCGCGCAAGGTATCTTGCTCGGCGTATCTCTGGCACTTTTGGTGTGCCCCATGCTTGCTCTCGTCGGTCAGTATATCAAGGTCAAGCGTGGAGCCGCTATGGGGATCGTCATTGCAGGTTCATCCCTAGGTGGTGTCATCTGGCCCATTGTGATTAACGAGCTTCTGAAAAAGCCCAATATCCGATTTGAATGGACGATGCGCATTGTTGGATTCATTATGATACCTCTTCTTGCCATTTCATGTCTTTGCTGTCGGCCTCCTAAGACTCAGCCAACCACGAAGCCGCTGTCAGAGAGACCAGATGGCAACGAGACTGTGATCCCGGAGCAGGAACCTGTGAATACTCCCAAAACGGAGTTTTCGATCTTGAGAGAGCCCAAGATGCAGGTGACTTGTCTCGCATTCTTCATCACTTATTTCGGAATGTTTTCCCCTTTCTTCTACACCACATCCTATGCCGTGGCACAGGGCTTCTCCGCCGACTTATCATTCTACACAATCTCCATCATTAACGGAGCGTCCTTCTTCGGCCGCATTGTTCCAGGCATTCTTGCGGACCGATATGGTCGGTTCAACTGCTGCATTCTCGCGACACTGTTATCCGGTGTCATCGCATTATGCTGGACAGCGGCCACGTCCGTTGCGGGCTTGGTAGTTTGGTCTGCAGCATATGGATTCTCTTCTGGAGTGCGCCTTATTCAAGTCTTCATCCCCTATTATAAGGAGTGCTAATACCCTCTTAGGCTATTCTCTCCCTGCAGCAAGCATGTGCAGCCCAGATCGCTACACCAAAGAACTTAGGCTTATCAATTGGTGCCGTCATGGCATCTACATCTCTTTCGTATGTACCTACATGTTTCAAAATGCAAAGCTAACTTTTACATAGCGCAATGTCAGGCATTCCTATCAGTGGCGAACTGGCGGGCAAATACGGATATCTTTCGCTTTCTATCTACTCGGGTGTCAGTCTCTTAGCCGGTACTTTGCTACTTGCGGTAGCGCGTCTGATGCAGAATCGTGATTTGCTAGCATCAGTCTGAGGTTTCGGGATTTTTCTGCAACATTTTGATCGAGTTGTCTGGGGTGCCGCGATGTGATTGTGTAATAGGCTCTGATAGCCAAGGTGTTGACTAGACCTAGAGTTTCTGTTCAGCTCTCCTTGTCGTGTTTCTCATCTCATCAGTTTTATGTCCTCCACATTATTGAAGCGAGTGTAAAAACAATGCTCAGTCCAACTCGAATACTATTCGATCTGCCAAGTCTGTACTAAAGGCTTGACATGCGATACTCACCATGTGGCACGCTTGAGGCACCGCATCCATGGTATGAGGATAACAGAAAATGCATCTTTCGTCCCAATCATATTCGGTTTCTCTTCCGAACTTCCCCCCAATCTCTACCAAACATAGCCAGATTATCAATCACCACCTTCCATCTACAGTCGCCAAGAAGCCAAGTGGCCCGGCACGCCCTTTGCCAACAAGCAACTAGGGCTTGGTCCCACTGATAAGAGATCGAAGGACAAATCTGAGCGATGATCAACCCGTAAGTGCCCAGAATGGCAGGACAAAGCGAATTGCCGAAGTCGCTAAGAGTAATCGTCGAATATCGAGTACTCGAGTCTTTACTTCGCGTCTTTGTCCCGTCCTAGATAAGCATCCGGTTTCCCCGGATATCCGGACAGGCTGGGGAATACGAAGCTGCCAAGTGCATGACTCGGTATGATATGATAAGGTCGCTCTCAGCACTACAGTAGTACCTAAGGTAGACGAATCCTTTGCCAAAAACGGTAAGAGTGGTTGACAGATACGAAGATTAGCTTGTTTATTCATCGTGAGCAGTTCGATAAAGAGATAACGGGCAAGATCCGGCTGAAAAGAGGAGCATGTTGTCTGAATGGTCGTGAACACGCCCCCGTTTTGGGACAGAATGTCGAGTTACGTAACCTCCTATATGGCCATGAGCTGTTATCATCTAGGTCGTTTGAGATATGAAAGTCATCGGTTATGCTGATATCGTTCGAGCGCTTGAGATAGGAACTCTTGCGACGGCCGCATGAATGATGTATCCTTGAGCATATAAGGGAAGAAAAACCGCATAAGACACAATGGTCAGGCAAATTGACACCTCTATCCAAGATGAAGCGCATTACACATCGGCTCTTCGTAGCCGTCTTTCTATTGAGCATCGGCCGGGCAGCAGTGGTGAAGAGAGAGCCTGAACTGCTTCGATTCCGAGGCCCAACCTCCATCACTACGGACTCACTGCACAATATCCACGTGGAATTCGTCGAGGATGCTTTCGAAGGGGAAGTTCACCTTGTCTACGGAGAATGCGACATTTCCAGCGCCAGCTATGGTCACCATGCTATTGGCAGCGCTTTCATCCAACGCGAAGCGAAAGCAGAACGATTTGTCTGGATCACCCCGTCTGACACTCCCCATCTGCACTGCCTGCATGCATTTTCCGGTTCTTCTCTGATTGGACGGTCCGCTCCCATTTCCGTGACTGCGCCTCTCATCAAGCGCGAGGCGATTGCTGATGTCGCGGACGCGATGGGCCCCTGGTTTGATGGTGTTGCATACATGAAAGCCAAGGAGCCCAATAAGCATGTTGTAGCCAAAGCCAAGAACTCCTCGGTTGCCATCGTCGGCGGAGGCATGTCTGGGCTGATGACAAGTCTGCTTCTCGAGTCTGTGGGTATTCACAATTGGCACATCTATGAGTCGACGAACAGGGTGGGTGGGCGAATTCGCACCGAGTATCTCAACAATACACGTCCCGATGAATACCAGTACCAGGAGATGGGTCCCATGCGGTTCCCTGTTAGTATCACTTACGCGGATACCAATGAGACCCTCGAAATACAAGACCACAAGATGATCTTCCAGCTGGCTGATGTGCTGAACAAGATAAACGCCGACAAACCCGACCTTCACGTCAACTTCATCCCATGGGTCCAGAAGAGTGCCAACGTGCCCGCATCATCAGGAGGCAATCGACTCCCCGACGGCCGCATCCCGACTGCAGCTCAGGTAGCGGCCAATTCATCTCTCGTCTATACAGCTCCTTCCTCGAATGCTACTGCTGCCGACGAGGCGGAGGAAGCCTACGCCAGCTACAACAAGCTCGGAGAGACGACCAAAATCAAGCAGATCGCAACAAACATGTACCAAGCACACAAGGCCGCTGTCCAAGATGGCATGTTTCACTGGTCCGAAGCCGGATACCTGCGGTACGCGCTGGGCTACGACGCCAACATCACCGACTACGTCGCCGGCACAGGCGACTCTCCCATCTGGGGGGACTTTTACGACAACGTCTACTTCGCGGCGACGACATGGCGCACCATCGACAAGGGCCTCGAGTCGCTCCCGCGCGCCTTCTACCCTCACATCGCGAACAAAACCACCTTCAACCGCAAGGTGTCCGGGTTAACCTGGAACGAGACCTCGGGCAAGATCGCCGTCAACTGGCGTGAGGATCCCTTCAAGATGACCCCCGAGGGCGAGGAGTATGATTACGCCGTCGTTGCCACACCCTTCAGCAAGGTCCGACTGTGGGAACTGCCCCGCTACTCATCTCTGCTCAGCCGTGCGATCTCTACCCTCAACTACGACCCCGCCTGTAAAATGGCGCTGCACTACAAGTCCCGGTTCTGGGAGCACCAGGAGAATCCCATCTTCGGGGGATGCGGCTCGGTCGACGTCGCGGGTATCGGATCGGTCTGCTACCCATCGTATAATATGAATGGCACGGGGCCCGGTGTGGTTCTCGCATCGTATCTGAGTGGCACGCCTGCGCGGTCAACAGCCGCGCTGAGCACGGAGGACCACGTCGCCCTTGTTCAGCGGACGATGGTCGAAATCCACGGGCCCATCGCGGAGAAGGAGTTCACGGGGATCTTCTACCGTCAGTGCTGGGAGTTTGATGAGCATCAGGCTGGTGCTTGGGCCGATCCTCTGGTCGGTCAGCAGGAGCTTTATCTCCCTGCTTACTACCAGACTGAGTTCAAGACTATCTTTATCGGCGAACATACCAGCTATACTCATGCGTGGATCTTCTCGGCGCTGGACTCGGCGGTTCGGGGCACCACACAATTGCTGCTTGATTTGGGGTTGGTGGATGAGGCAAAGAGCATTGTCCATGAGTGGATGGGACGATGGATCTCAGTCTAAGCTTTCTGCGCTTTCCTTGGATGAGATTGCTTGTAAATATGAATGGCGCCTTCTCATGATAATACGGGACAACCTTCGTCTCTATAGTGGACTCTAGCTCCGAAAAGAGTATCCTTGAGATGATCCAGGGCATTATACACTAATTGTACAAGACGAAAGAGAAGCATTTCCCCCGAGTGCCATGTCTCTGTATTCTGGTAGGATGGCGGTGGCTGCAGCAAATCTGATATGGATGGTTCATGGGAATAAAATCATAAAGAGGAAAGAGGAAAGAGGAAAGAGGAAAGAGGAAAGAGAAAAGAGAAAAGAGAAAACAAAAAATGGACTCGCGGGGAATCGAACCCCGGACCACCCCCATGCTAAGGGGGTATTATACCACTAAACCACAAGCCCATTTGTTGAAGGGCAGGGTCCTTATTCCGCCATAGAGACGAGATCAGACAAACTCTAATGAAGTGTGCATCAGCTGCCATGAAGAGGTAAATCAGAGTAAAATCAAGTTAGAAGGAACTGACGAAGAAAGATCCAACCATATATAGCAACTCTTTACATGACCGACAGTAAAATCTCCTACGCGAAAAGTCTATTGTTGAGGCAAATCCTCGCGACCATCCTGCCAGCTGGTACAGTTGACACAGCGCAATGCCTACAACACATTAGACACTCTGGATATTCCACATTCAAACAGGATGTCAATACCTTTTCACTGATGTACTTCCGACAATATTTGCATCGCACTGTCTGCTTAATGACCCGATCATGGGAGATCCACATGTAGAGATGCCCGATCGCGTACAATGTCAGACTGACACCGAGAAAGCTGACCACTGTCTCGAGAAACGCACTGTGCGACTCCGTCAGCTCATTAAACTTTGAGTTGGTGTATAATCTGGCTTGGAGATCATACCCATAAGCCAGTACAAGGGCGCCGTCATCTCTCGCCTGCTCGAGGGTATTGTACCCTTTCTCCTTGACATAATGCGGTCCCCGTCGGAGCACGGCAAACTTTTCGTCCAAATTGCGATGCAAAAATGGAAGAAGAGAGACAATGGGGAGAATGATATCGGAGACGAAAGAAGTAACCACCTTGGTAAATGCTTGAGCGATACTAAATGATGTCAGTCAGTTCCCTCTTTGAGAGGTCGTTGGGGACAGTCCTACATCAAACCCAATGCAACCTCGAGGACGTTATCTCGCACGGCAAAATTGAGGAAGCCATCCCAAACACGCTTGACTGAATTCTGGGCGCTGTGGCCCACCCGAAGGAGCGCTTCAGTGCTATCGTCGAGGCGAGGCATGTCCGTTGTTGAATGTGTCGGGAATTGGAAGAGGATCGTGTGGACTGTGGACAGTGGCGGGTCGATCATTTATATAAGTGTTGCTTTCATCATCCCGTCATGTGCCGCTGTCAATCAATAAACGTAAAACTTGGAAGTGATTATGCATAGCCAATCATTGTCATCGGATGAGATTTAAGGTTATCGGCAATTCTGGTCTATTATTCTCAAGGGCAAATATAGTTAGATATCCGATATCTCACAGCTGCGTAAAGACCAGCTTCGGGTGCGCGACTTGTCAGATGAAACCTTGGCTCCAGACCATGATAGGGTGTGACGAATGCTGAGTCGCTGTCAGCAGCTATACAGAAAACTGATACAATGGCGAGATATAGGGCCCGACAAGCAATATCTTGATGCATGGATCAATAACACCAGCGACGACTACTATGGGCCATTGGGATACCGCGTCTGCAATTCAGATCTTCCAGTCTCCGATGAAGTGTGTATCATCACGGCGGAGTGGCTAGCCTTTGCTTTACTAGTCACACTAGCTGAGATAAGACTTGTTCAACATGAACAATTGGTCTTCCAGACCGAACGGGGTTATATGACAGGAGATAGCCATGTTCTGGATGAGTTGTTTCGACGATTCACCCTATAACAGAACAGGCTGCGTGAAATACTACTGCTGCCGTGCTTTGGACAAGCTGTTTCAGAGGGCATCGGCCTCACCGAGGGTAGGTGTCGCTCTCGTTGCTCCCGAGCTGGACTCTGGCCCAAGGCACTGTCCTGATCACTGAGCTGGGGCTCGGCCGGTGAGATGCGACGCTGGCATTGAGCCGTCTCGAGTCAGGTCCTTTTCTTCTTTCATACTTTGACATGGCCTGTATCATCCGTCAACGCCGACTGAACGTGAATGTATTCGGAGACAGTCTATACCAACCCACAAACATCAAGCACTTTCTTTATCAAGTTCTGACTCACCGTCCTTCTTTCAGACCGACCTCAGCCGCTCCGATGGAAGGCCACTGGTTAAACGCAATGACCCACTATTATTGTCTCCTATCTTTCAAACCTAGCGAGGTTTTCGGTGCACACTTGATAGATCCCAGTTTAGCGCCTTAAGGATTTTACGTGGCTTACAAGCTATAAGCGGATTTGCTCCTTTGCTGAAGCAAATGCGAGGTGGGTGTAATCTCATACTCGTACGGCACTGTTCTGAATCTCAATCTATGGCAATCATGGCATATCAACATGACTTGGGCCTTATCTATCCACAGTCATCAGCCTTGACTGGAATACCTTTCCGGCTCCATCTTCTCCAGGTCTAGATCCCTCGAAGCGCCCCTCCCGGATACAATGGAGCTTGTCTGCCATTGATGATCTTTGCTCGTTGGTTATGGACGGATTTGAGTGCTGCCGTTTTGCCGCACCGGAAAAGGAAAAAAGGAGCTGGAAGATGACCAATCCTTTGCCTAATTAGAATATATCCCACCTGCCAAGCTTTTGTCAAACAGTCCGGTTGCTCTTTTTGAGACATTGGAGTTGATGGAGTGCTTGGCACGCGCCTAGAGGCTATTGTGAGACCGACTGGGTGTCACACTAGGGAATTAGGGTCCTTCAAGGTGCAATATTCATCAACTTGCGACAGAGGGTATGCTCTCCGAGATCCTTGAGGGCAATCAAATTGAAGCTCTACTATTGCCACAATCTGCAGTGAAGCTATGCGAATAAGATATAAGCCTGCGATTTGCCATGCTTGACCTACTTCTTCTCGTCCCTTCCCAGTCCATTCTTTCTAATTTTACTACTGTACAGTCATTCTTTGTTGGTTATTCAGCTCCAGTCGTTGATCGACTCTACATTCTTTCACCATGTATTTCATTGCCCTGGTAGCCGCGGCTGGACTCGCGCACGCCTACACTGTGGTCACCGCCGAGCAGTTCATGATGAAGAACATAGATCCTATTGTTCTTCCTGGCCAGTACAAAAGCCACATGCACAGCTTCTTTGGATCCGATGCCGTCACCATCAACACAAACACCTCGGCCGAGCTCCAGGCCGGTTGCTCGACCACCGAGAACCCCAACGACCTTTCCGTCTACTGTACGCTTCTCATCATTTCAAACCATAAGCGAATCTGACCAAAACAGGGATCCCGACCTTATACCTGACCGAAAACAGCCAACACGCCCCCATCAAGCCCATGCGCTTCAGCGCCTACTACGTCAACATCGGCGACGCCGAGATCCCCTTCCCCCAGAACTTCAAGGCCGTCGCCGGCAACGCCAAGGGCGCCTCCCAGGCCGACGTCGAATCCGTCTACGGCATCCAGTGGATGTGCGAAGGCGTGTCCAACACCGACGGCGGCAAGGACGTCGCCGCCTTCCCGACCAAGACCTGCCCAACCCATCTCCAGTCCATCCTGCTGTTCCCGGACTGCGTGAACCCAGATACCCTCGAATACGCCTACTCGGGCACCCAGAACTGGAGCGGCAGCTTCCGGCCCGCGAACCGCTGCCCCGCGAGCATGAAGCGTCTCCCGCAGCTGCGGTTCTCCGTCCGCTATGATCTGCGCAAGCTGCTGCCGGATGGGTGGTCGGGTACGCCGCCGCTTGAGTTGGCGTGCGGCTCGTCTTACTGCTGGCATGGCGATTTCATCAACGGATGGGTTCCCGAGGCGGCGGAGAATATGCTCAAGGCGACTGATAAGCGGGAGTTCATGCAGGTGGATGGGCCGCTGGGTGGGGGGAAGGATGGGTCTAAGTGTGGAGCGAAGAATGCGCACGACCAGGATCCCAACCATGGAACGAGTGATTGGGCGACGAGTGTGAAGATGATGTCGAGTAAGAGGAGTATCGGCCAGCGTCGTTGATCTGGAATGACCCCTGGGATTTGCTGTGGATGTCCGGAGCATCATAGTAGGCAGGTTATTAATAGGGCTCTTTTGCAACCGTGTAAATAGTCAGCTTTGGCTCTGGTGCCGGCCTCTGTGTAGGCTTTCATTCCTAATCAGGCAGTCCCGTCCTGCTGCCCAGACTGCTGCATCTACAGCTTGATCAATAGTATGAGCGTGCTATACACACTTGAGGGTTTCATTTTCCTGGAAGAAGAGGGTATTGGTACATAGTAAATTGGGCATTTTCTTTCCAGCTAAAGGCCGGTAGAGGGAATGCGCCGGCCTAGTCAAGCATTCAGTTTTAATTAGGCACATTGCGGAATATTGCTGCACTACTAACTTTGTTATTTCTAAAAACTTATTCACCTCCTTATCAATAGGTTAGGCAGTTAGAGTAAGTCCTCTTCTTCCCATCACTTTCGGCTGCAGGTCTTTGTATCTAATCCTTGTGTGCATCCACCTACTGCGCGAATGAGACCGTCTGTAGGACTAAGCAGCGTCAATACTCGTCAATACGAATACAGATATCATGAACCGACCAGCCTTCACTTCAGATGTCCGAGCGTGGGTGGACAGGGGAAAGATGGGGAGGGACGTCGATATGGGCTGCTGTTTTCGTGAGGAAGACGTCTGCTGCAGTCTTTGTCGAGCTGTAGCCATCACGGAAAATAAAGGTCATGGGGAATCCGACGTCAAAAGGGGCCGCATTATCGATCTCGGCGAGGTCATTTTCTGACAGACTGATACTTAATGCTTCGACATTGGCTTTGAGATGCTCAACCTTGCGTTGGCCAATGATTGGGAAGACATATGGTGCCTTGTGCAGAACATAGGCAAGTGCCTAGGTATACCGGCAGAATTAGCCAAGAGCCTACCACAATGATATCTATACCTGTAGGATCCCTGAACAACATACAATAGCATGAAGGTTTGTTTTCTTTTGGTTCGCAATCTTCTCCAGCGCCTCAGAGACTTTGATGTCGTGTTCGTTGACAGCCGAGGCTCTCGCAGAGCCTTGCTCTCCTTCCTGCCGTGCCTTGGCCGACTTGAATTTCCCCTGGCCCAGAGGGGCCCAAGGAGCGATCGCCATGTTCTGGTTGCGACACATTGGTATGATCTCGCGCTCCAGGTCCCGAAACCCAGCATTCCATTTACCCTGATAGACGGAGAATGGGCGCAGACCATTCGCCCGCGCATACTCATTTGCTTTGACGACGACCCACGCGGGCGTGTCTGAGATTCCGAGGTAGAGGACCTTTCCAGCGTTTACCAGCGCGTTGAGGCCCTGCATAACTTCTTCGACAGAGGTGGTAAAGTCCCACCAGTGGACATACAGCAGATCAATATAGTCTGTTTGGAGCTTTTTGAGGCTTTGCTCCACAGAGATGCGCATACTCTTGACAGAATTGCCCACGTAGTTTGACTGGAGAGGCTCTGTGGCACGGTGGGCTGATCGAAACCCGGTTGTGTATTTGGTGGCGATGCTGGACGGTGTGAAGTCAGCGTATGCCTGGAGCAGATATGGGCCTTGGGCTTGGGATGAAATCATACACAAGTTGGTCCCGATTCTTGCGGGCTTGCATCCATTCTCCCAGCCAGATTTCAGACTCCTCATCCTGATAGTTGTTTGCTCTGCGCGGATGTCAGTCATGAAGTCTACGTCAAGAGAGGAAGGGTTATACAGACGTGTCAATGAAATTGCCCCCGAGGTCGTAGAATGCATCGAGGAGCTTGAATGATTGCTCTTTATCACATTCGCCCATGAAATCTTTCCTACATGGACAATAAGCCCCATGTGTTGTTATAGGCAGGGCGCAATTCCTACCAAGCTGTACCAAAGTTCATAGCCCCGAGGCACAACGGGGAGACCTTGATGCCGGCACTGGGCGACAAAACTCGGTGGTAACCAAGGAGGCTGGCTGGCTTGGGCGCAAACTGAAAGACTGAGGCCATGATTATAAAGACAGGACAGATTCTTGGGCGTATAAGAAAGTGTGAATGACTCTAGCCCATTTGCTGGAGAGTCTTAGGCGAGGTACACATGGGTTTTATATTGATGAATTGTATATATTCTGAATGGTCTTAACGGTCTGATTATGGGAGTATTATCATCTAGCACTTTATTTTGATCAAACATGGATCAATGATTGGACAATCTGAAATGATTATAAAATAAGGTTAGGATTCACACTAAATGCTGACATTTGCATGCCATGGTAGACCCACCACTGGAATTGGAAATGATCCATGGACCATAGGCAGGTCAATAGCAGGCCAAATAATGGAATTTACCACCGGAGATAGTTAAACCCGTCCGCTGCCTGCAGGATTCAAATACTCATCCAGGACTCTCCCTTGTACTTGCTGTCAGTCAACATGGTCAAGATTCTCCACTCAATGAAAGAGCGGCCTATCATCTTCCATCATAACCAACAATAATATTGCTCTGCTCTCACAATATTGTCAGCTTTTAGCAGTCAGCAAGCCCCGAAACCTCCATTCCCAGACAATATGCAGAGCTCCGTAGTTGCCGCCTCGTCCGTTCTGCAGCGCCTCCCGCCGGGAATCGAGGTGACGGCCCAGGACAGTTGGTTTGGGGTTTCAGACCCAGTGAAAAGACGGAAATTGCAGAATCGATTGAACCAGCGAGCCCGGCGTTGGTATTCCCCATGGCCGGTGACTTTCCCTTTTAGTACTAACGAATGGAAAAGGACACCGTCAGCGAACAGCCAACGCAAACAGCCAATTCAGCCAGCAGCGGCAGCTTCCCACTGAGCCCTCCGACCAGGTCGACCTAGTACTGCAGATTCTGTCTACAGTGCGGATTCTGGGTCCAACCGCAATCAATGCCCGGCGTACCTTGCAGCAGCTTGAAACCGTCGTTATTGCCCTAGGCAAATGCATCAGTGGGTCCCCCGTGGCTGATCTACGTCTGGGGGTAACGAGACTCAACGTCCTGCGAGCATTACATGTCAATCTGGAGGTTCTGGGTTACCGGCCAAGTGATATTGGTGACAATGCGCAATCAGTCTTCACTATCCAGGGGCCTTCCCATCTTCCAAGCAGAAACACGAGCGAGTTGAAGCTGCCGCCGGCCCTGAAACCGACCGCGATTCAGCGCACGGTTCCACACCACCCATGGCTGGACCTCATTCCTTTCCCGTACATGCGGGATACCCTGATCCTGACCCAGGACTTCATCGACGAAGAGCAACTCTGCCACGATTTGTCTGGTCAGGGAGCGTCTGGGGTCCTGCACTCTGGCCGAGAGGTAGGGATCGGCGAGACGGGTATCCTCGTCTGGAAGGATCCCTGGGATCCGTCCGGCTGGGAAGTCACCGAGACATTTCTCCGGTTATGGGGGTGGACTGTCCGGGACTGCTGGGACCTGTTCCGTTCGACGAACGCGTGGCGCAGTCGTCGCGGGGAGAGACCGCTATTTGCGATTCGTGAGAGCGACGACCGACGACCGAACTCTACTGTAGAGAAAATATGATACATAGCATTTTTAGTCTAATTTCAGACTGTAGATGCGCTGGACATCTTCCCCCTCGATGCAAATCACCCGGTCTCGTACAACAGCCTCCACCGCCTGGTCGATTCCCTGATCTCCCTGGACGAGATCATACCAGCCACTGGTGTCATCACGGCTCAGTAGACTCACTGCAACGGACGCAACATCTCCAATAGTCACCTGGCCCACGGCTTGTGTCTTCCCAAGCTTTACCTTGCCAGTTGCCGGGCTTGTCAAGAGCCAGCTCGGCCGCAAGCTGATGGCCTGCAGGCCGGGGCTGCCCCGGAGCTCCCGCTGCCGGGCAACGGCAACCAAGTGCTCGTCCGCTTGCAACTTGGAATCCTTGACGCTCGGATAGGAGTTGGACTCCCAGAGATATTCCTTGATGTCCCGCTCGTCCCACCAGGGTGCAGGATGGGCGCGACGCGGGGAACGAAATCATCAGGAACTTGCGCACATAGTCGGCACGGCCGGACGCCTGAATAATCCGTTGTGCAACATCCCGATCGATCTCGTAAGGATTGGAGAAGGAACCTGGGTGGTTGTTGTACCGGTTACTCAGTCCAATTTTGAAGAATACTGGGCCAGAGACTCACCAGCCGCGAAAACGACACAGTTTGGTTGGACCTTCTCAAGAAGCCGCGTTGCATCGTCAGGGGATTCAATGTGTCTGAGATCACAATGAAGGACATCTAGACGGCCGGGTCCGTGGGCGCCCAGCCGCAGAATGTCTAATTCCTGCTGGGGGTTTCGAATTACGCTGGTGACATCCCAGGACCGAGCCACCATCAAACTCGTCATCGCTCGGGCAACTCGCCCGTTGCCACCGAAGAGTAGCACTCGAAGGTTCGAGATTGACTCTCTCGTTGCGGTAGTCATCCTATGACTTGTGGATGGTTGACGGAAAGATAGCTGGAGGCTGCGTCTTGAGGCACCTTGACGGACGGGGGGGGGGG
>NW_020798490.1:0-14007 GCF_002237265.1 Aspergillus thermomutatus | reverse complement strand
GGGTTTGGAGGGAGCGGGTGAGGAGGGGAGGGTAGAGGGGGGGTCGGATGGTTGTTTGTGCTGTGCGGATGAGATTTCGGAGCATCGTGGGTTTAGTATTCGAACAACGGATAAATTTATTTGATGGGAGGGGTGAGGTCTGTCTGTATATAAAGCCCCATGGGATAAATCCCCAGGGAATATACTTTGGGGAACCATTCTTGAAGAATGCGGGAGGGGGCGAATTCATCCTCTCGGCGAATGGCTTGCCATCACTGACATCATGTCGTCGACACGGCAGAAATACGAAGCTATTATTGAGTCTCGGTCGGGATTTAACTGGTGGATGTTGGTCTCGTGATGTAGACGCTGTCGATGGTCTAGACTTAACGTATCAAGGGTTGATTTTGACTCGTCGCCATAAGGCATGGTCGTTAAACTGCACTCGAACTTTGAGCATAATGCACAAAGGTATCTCTTAGAACGACATCTACTACTTCTTGGAAATCACTTCTCACTGGATTATTTGTCTTGTCGCAGGACCACTGCTATCGTACAAGGTGTAGCCGGTTGAAACCGCCTAAGGCCTGCAGAGCAAAGCAGTATGCTAAGCAGCAGTCTTACTCTCCTATTTCAACCCTTTAATACTATATGGTATTCGATATCCTTAGTATATAGGAATTCAATATCCCTACTATATGGTATTCAATATCCCTACTATATGGTATTCAATATCCAGGGGGGCAGAGCCCCCCAGACCCCCCAGAGAGCACGTGACAATGGTTTTTATCAGCCAATCAGGAAGCTAGAAACCTGCTGTTTTTTGACCAATCAGATTGAGTGCCAAGACAGAAAGCTAGAAGGGGATGCAATAAGACATGCTACGCTTCGCTCCGCAATTAGACTCAAGGCATTCTGGCTCCCTGAATGACACCAGTCAATCTCGGAGGCCGACGCTTGCGACTACGTTATGCATGATCGAATGAAACATGGTCTACTATGTACAAATAATATCAAGATCTATGGTGGTGAAGATTACATGAAACGCCAAACACCACAGGATCATCACTACCCCCCAATGACCATAAAAGCCATCAGGCCAACCCATCCCACCGCGAAGCCAATAGTCAAGATGCTAGCACCCGCTTTATCGCCCGTGGTGATCTTGCTGGTCGTGGTGGTCTGCCCCGATTTATCCCCCGAGCCCGCAGACGGGTCGCTGGTGCTGTTCCCGCCTGTGGTCGAGGTCACTGGTCCTTTGTGTTTGGTGGTGATCAGGTTGACTGACAAGAGGTCTGCGACGCTGATTTGCTCCTCCATACCCGTCCATCCATCCCAGCTGGAATTATACCATCGCACTCCGCAGGAATTGTTGCCGTTGCCCGTGCAGGATGCGGCGGCCGCCACGGCTGATCCCTGCAGCTTAGGGAGAATCCTGTCGTAAGTGGAGGGGACCAGAAGAGCAGTGAACGCCAGCCAGGAGGTGACGAGACCCTTGAACAGGATCTCGTTGTCGTTGCAGACTTCGTTCGGTTCGCAGAGGACCTCGGACATGATGTTGCCGCCATATTTGGTGGGGAAGAATTGCTCTAGGGTGACGTTGAGCAGGCCGCTGACGGCAGTTGCCCACTTCGTGTTGGTTCCGTTGGTCTAACCTCGTCAGTTTCTGGTATATTGATTCGCTGGCTTCGGGAGACGTACGTAATTCCACATGTATGCCGCGCCCATGAGGTAGGTGCCGTAGTTGTAGGACCATTGATTGTTTCCCTGGCTCGCACAATCGTCCTCGATGTTGGTCGAATCGGCAACGTTCCACGTTTTGTTGTTGAGCAGAGGCGACGAGCAGCTCCAGTCCCATACTTTCTCGGCCCAGTCGTAATATGTGTTGTTGTTGGTGTAACGCGCCAGACGGGCAGCTAGCTGGAACAACCCCCCGTTGGAGATGGAGTTCTTCATCGTATACCCCGCTTGGTAAGTATAGATCTGCCAGCGCAAGCCTCCTCCGCATGTTGACGAATCCCACCGATCTACCTGCGTGTTATAAACCCCTTGCGCGAGAGAAAGCCAGGAGTAACCGTCCGAGCGATCGGGGAATTGCAGTTCAGCGGCGAGCATGGCTGCTAAACCCCAGAACATTTGGTCGTCGTTTCCCTTGGCCGGTCAGATGCATCGCGCCTTGCATTTATTTGTTCAATGCGGTGCTTACCAAGTAGCTACTGTAGTTGGCAGGCATGTAGTCGCCGTCTCCGGCTTGCCATTGTAAACCCAAGCTCACTTCGCTGTTGTAGGTGTGGTCGCCGGTAAAGTACTGGTATTGCAGCATCGCCATGAATAGGGCACTACCCTCCCACCATTTCGTCGGGAACGCGCCAGGGATGTGTCCGGACTCGTTGCCATGGTAGTAGCTCATCGCGCCGTAAGCAGCAGTGCCGGCAGCATCTTTGATGGATTCTATTGTGGTGTTAGTCCGACAAGGCAGATTGCGTATAGCAACACATACGGTCATCGTTGATATTGATTTCGATAGCCTGTCCTAGCGATGAAAATAGCAGCGTCGTGCAAAGGGTATTCCACCCTAATCGTGGTAATGATTCGAATCGCATGGCGATGTGCTCTTGATGTAAAGTCACCGCAGGACGGAGAGGTCCAAGGCGGAGAAATCCTGATAAGAGGAAGAACCAAAGAAGCCATCAAAATTAGGCTGGCCGGGAGATTAATCACTCAAACGGCACTACTGCTGCCATCTCCTCCAACTAGGTACGTAAGATACTGCAATCAAGCAAGCCGCGCATCACTATTGGACGACTGTGGAGATTGGTGGGTAACCAGTTTGATGGCGGAGACCTTTGAGTTGACGCCATCTCCAATAATAGGCCCGCCGCGTGTCGAGCCGACGTATGCAAGCCAGCCATCAAACAGTTTCATGATTTGGATGCCTAGAAGTTGAGCACTTGCCAGTCTTTGTTTAAATTGTTACATGTCCAGATTGTCTATTAACCAATATATGTTTACCTGATTGCGGGAAAACATAGAAAAGACCAAAGGGAAAACCCATCCAGGTACCAAATCTCGAAAATTCAATTGTGAAGATTAAAGGGAGAAAATTCTGTGATTGGTAGATAGCCCATGTGTGTGTGGCGGTCAGAGTGGGGCACAGCCAAGATAAAAGGAGAATGATTGGATGGTCAAAAAGCTTCAAAAGGCTTGTTGCTGCCTGGTTGAAAATTACCATGCATTACAGCAATTATTGTCTCAAAACCAGCCAATTACATTCACTGACGCGTCTCCATTCCACGCCTTGAGTGTCTTAAAGCCGAGATACCCGCTTGTCTGCGTGCTGAAGTCCGAGGAGATCAGGTACCACAGACAATAAAAGGATATCCTGTCCCCGATAGCATTGTCTAGACAGCATATGCAGTTCTAATGTGATTCCTGCGATCATCTGCGATTTTACACCCCTCGATCAACAGTTCCAGTCTCAAGATGATGATTCGGGCTTGAGTCCGGGTGTTAACTTTGTAGAGGCAGGTCGTTGGTCATGTTATCCTCAGGAGCATGCTTAGTGGACAGCAGTTAGCTTGAAGCGGGATGGCGGTCATAGAGTATTCTAACAATCTCATCACGACTCTTCTGTGAGCTTCTCCGATCTCTCTCTCTTCGTTGCCCACCAGAGCGGTGTTCGGCCCTCAACGTCCCCTCTCGTAACATCAGCGCATCCTTGGACAAGGAGCTCGACGCATGGCTCATGTTCATTTTGCACGGCCCAATGAAGCGGAGTTCGACCTGTATGATCCGGCAAGTTGACTTGCGCATGCCAAAGGGGTTCGGTGAGCGTGATTGACGCGATTGATTTCGGTAGATCTTGCCAGAAGACTTAGAATTGTTTCGTGGTGGCCATTACGCGCAGCAAGCATCAACGCTGTGTCTCCATCTGGATTGGCGAAACCAATCCCTGCACAGTGCTCCAACAGAAGACAGACAACTGGCGTATGACCTTTCCAAGCCGCCAATAGCAAGGGAGAAAACCCCGACTGGTCGCGCGATTCGATATTTGCTCCTTTCTCGAGGAGCAGGCGAACAGCTGACGTAGATCCATTGATGGCGGCGCGTGTCAGGGGAGTCTCGTCCGATGCATTCTTCGCTTCCAAATCAGCACCTGCTTCGACAAGCATTTTGACAATATTCGAGTTAACAGGACGCCCGGAATTGCGGTCAGCTCTCAAGATAGCATTGGAATTGGGAGTTTCAAGTGACGGGTCGGTCCAATGTGGCAAGGCCCAATGAAGGGCAGTCGCATGGTTCCAATCTCGGGCGTCAAGCCGGGCTCCGTGCTGCAGAAGTTGTTCAACAACTGCGTCATTACGGCTATATACTGCCAGCATAAGGGGCGTTCGCCTATCATTGCCTGCTGCGTCAATACTGACAGATTGGTTGAGCAGCCACTTTACGCCGGCCAGGTCTCCTCGTTGTGCTGTGCGATGAAGGACCGGATCACGGTACCTCCAATCGCGTTGGTCAAGATTGCCCTTCTCGTGTATCAACTCCAGCAATTGTGTATCACCAAAGGTAACAGCAGACGTCACCGCGGACCGAAGGCTATCATCAGCAAGATCTACGCCCTTTGTCTGTCTAAGAAGGAGCAATACCACTTGAAGGTGATGATTTTTGGCAGCATATGTCAAAGGTGACCCCGACCTGTAGATACCAGCTGATGCATTCTTTTTTAGCAAGGAGCGTACTTTATGTTCGCTGCCGTGCTCAGCCGCATATGAGAGTGCCGTTCGTCCGCAGGGGTCTAATGCATTGACATCGAGACTCTTTTGCAGCACCAGATCGAAAAGGCTGTCTTGTTCTTGTTTCGCCGCTTCCATCAATGCGGTCCGCCTTGTGTCCCTTTCCGGTTTGCCAACGTCTGCTCCTTGGGCCAAGAGCCGGTGTGCGAGATCATACTGTGCATAGATATCAGCATGTGGCAAGGTAGTAGGTGATTCTAGCAAGTCAGAAGCGGTTTCTCTTGCTTCTATTGCGTTCAAGAGCAACCGTCCTTTTTCTTTGGCCCTCCTCATCCATACCAGCTTTAATGGTGCGATACCGTGGATGTTTGGAGCAGTGAAATCCGCTCCTGCATCGAGAAGGAGCTTCAAAATTCCGGCTTCAGTCCGGTCGCTTAGTGATCGCTGTAAAGCAGTCTCCTGCCCTGACTCAATCGCATTCACGTTTGCACCATGCTCGATCAGAAGAGAGACGGCCTTGGTCGAATTGGCCGATATGGCAACATGCAGAGACGTCTGCCTTCCATACTCTGTCATGTCCACCCGAGCTCCTCTTTGCAGCAAAAGCTCCACGATTGCTTCGGGTCCCTGTTCTGCGGCAATATACAGGGAGTGATCTGGTGCTCGTCTGGCGCATTGATGTCTGCTCCAAATTCCAACAGGAGCATCACGCCCGATATGTGCTTGTGTAATACAGCATTGAACAATGCCGTTCGCCCATGGATGTCTCTTTGGTGCACGTCTATGTCTCGGCAAAGAATTGACTCGAGCAATGCACTCTGCTTCTTCCGCACAAACTCAAACACCGAACTTGCCTCCAGGGAACGAACATAGCCAAAATCAGTCGTGGCCTCCAGCAGTAACTTGGCAGCTTCCCCGCGAACAACGCAGCTGAGGTAACCTTTGAGTGCGTGTTTCATGATCCGGTGGATTGTGGCAAGGCGGCCCTTTCTCGCAGCCCAGGTGGAGAAATCGCCTTGATCGTCCTTGATACTGATGGCAATGGAGTACAGAGATGGCGTGAAGGCAGTATAGAAATGTCTGCATGTTCGCGCAAGAGCATTCCACGAGCGAAGCAGAAGGAACTCTTCGACAAGTAAGACAGTCTCATGTACTCCGTAGTAGAGTCAGCATGCGGTTATCCGGCTTTTAAGCCTGTGGTAAATCCTGGTCAGCCATTAGTCCCACGGCAATGATACTGTCTCGGAGTTCTTGGCCACTGAAGTTCTTAAAGAATAGGTATAAGGTCATTGCTATCAACAGGGTGACTACTGACAGTGCACGTGACAGAAACTGGTCGTGAATATTAACGAAGCAGCAGTTTCATCAAGATGTAAAGATCCACTAAAGCAAACATCTTGATGAGGAATTTGAAAACCTGTAGCTGAATGACTTCTTTGTTGCTTCACTTTCGCCCTCATTCCCTACAGTGCATTTCAGGCGGGAGAATTTCTCCTTTGTCACGGAGATATCGGTCGCACAAGAAATGCTCTATCTTATTCACACAGGCACTGCCGAATCGGGTATCTTTGACACTCCCAACATTCACTGTGGATGGGAGGATGAGCCCTCCACGTGACGCCGCAAAAAGAAGTATCTTCATCCATCGATCAAATCTAAAGAAGACGTTCTCCTTCTCTTTCGCAACCTCCAACACATTGACATGGAATTGGTTCTTTGAGATAGCTTGCGTTCTCATGCAACATGGTCCATATCACCGCTCTGCCCAGCGAGCTTCTTGCTCTCATAGTCTCTTACCTCGATCCATCATCTTTGAAGAAATTGCGCCAGACATGTCACCTTCTCTCATTTTTCGCTACTCAGCTGCTGTTTAATACCGTTGAACTGTATCCTACTGAGGACAGCTATGAGATTATGGATGGCATCTCAAAGAGTTCAACGTTAAAGTATGCGGTTAAAAAGGTGTATATCAACACATACAACCCTTCATATGTCAGTATTCTCTTCTGACCGTCTAACGAGTGCTATATGCTTACAGGACTAGGGTTTGGAAGATAAGGAAGAAGCCTACTTCCCAAGAGAGTTTGAAAACAGAATTCTGCAGCTTAAGCACTTATCAAAAGTGCAAACCGCCATCGTACAATTTGACCTGCGTTCCGGCATATTTAGGCGTCATTGGATTCTCATGCGTCCTCAGACCGCTGCCTTTCGCAAGAAGGCTCTCAGTGTCCTCTTTGAATGGCTGGCTTCACTTGAGGTACCTCTGCAATCCTTGGGTATTCAGCATCTCCAGTATATCAACAAAGACGACGAAACATCCAATAGAATCACCAAGGTGCTGCGGAATTTGCGATCTCTTCGATTGAGCATTGTGAGAGAGCACAAGCCTGCCACAACACTAGACGCTGCCGAATTTTGGTCCCAGAACCAATCCAGTCTATTTCCCAAGTCGCAATCCATTTTTACAGAGCTTCCGTCAGTGTGGCTGAAACCGACCGCGTCGTCTCTTGAACACCTCACCCTTTACTGCGGCAGTTGGTTTGGGTTTTGCCCAAAGCTTGAACTAAGCGAGCTTCACTTTCCGCATCTCAAAAGCCTTGCATTGGGAAGTTTTAGCTTCTTCCAAGACTCCCAGCTGGAATGGATTCTCTCGCATGGTGCCACATTAAATGAATTGTCTCTGGACGATTGCATGATCCTCTACGATCTGTCTCTTCAGGAAGACAAGCTGGGCGAGTTTTCATTCGACGAAGGCGAGATGGAACTCCGCCGTGAGGGTGACGGCGAGCTAGGGTACTACCGCTCCTACGACAAACGTTGGCATCATTACTTCGACGCTTTCCGAACAAGGCTGCCTCGCCTGCGGTGTTTTCGGATCGGGGCTAGCGACTGGCGTCGTGGTGTGCCATTGGAGTCGGAAACTGAAATAAGAATCGGCTTACTTGTGGACAGATATAGAGTGTTCTATGATGGGCATGCGCGGAATCCATATCTCAAGGTCAATTTTGGTCCTGAACCTTGGCAAAGGGGTGCACCAAAATGCAATGAAGATGATCGCGAGTCCTTGCGCTTACTGTTCAAGCATATTGGACAAGAAGTGGAGGAAAGTTGGTTATGGTCATTGCGCGAGATTTGGGTTGAGAATCTGATAGAGGTGAGGTCATGATGCTTGGTTTTAAATTTGGATATGGCTAGGCATGTTACGATGACTAGTTCATCCAGTGCATCGCAATGCGATAGCATTTAGACTGATTCCAAAGCTGCAAAGTAGATTCTTTCTACAGAGACGTCTAAGACGCAGAGAATGAAGGGCGTACATGATAAATGGAGTGGGATATTCAGTAGTACATCAGAGGTCTTTCCTAGCACCAAAGGACAATTTCACCTTCATAATCGTTCCATCCACCGGCTTTGCAGTCACTTGCATTGTCTAGCTTAAATGTCAATATCATCAAAAGGTTCCGAAAGAAGACTGGCAAACTCACATTGAATAAACGCGACTTGACCTCGTACTGCCCTCGCGGGTTCAGAATTGGCTCCCCAGCGCTGTCCCGCGCGACCTCACCGAGCCCTATCTTCCGAAATTCGTACCGTCTGACCACACAAGCCAAAATCACTTGTGCCTCAATTGTCGCAAGCCCCTGGCCGATACAGCTGCGCGGTCCTCGCTCGAACGGTCGCCATGCGCTGGACGGTATCCGACTAGCACCCGCCTCGCCGAGCCATCGCTCCGGGACAAAATCGTCCTTCGATTCCCCGTAGACAGTCTCATCACGATGAATGAGCGTCTCACAGTTGTACATCAGGACTCCGTCAATGCACAGCGACCTTCCATCTGGCAGTTGGATATACGCACCCGTTCCCTCGGGCACAAATCTCCCTGTTCCCGACGAAGGGTATAAGCGGAGTATCTCCTTGATCACGGCGGAGGTATACTGCAACTTTCCAAGGAGTTCTTCGCCGTTCGGCGCAAGAAGCTTATCATGAACTATTGCCGGGGAAGGATCAAGCCCGAAGACGTCGTCGAGTTCACGGCGTATGGATTCCAGAGCACGAGGTGTGCGGCTGAGCTCATACAATGCCCATTGCAGGAGGATGCTAGTCGTGTCATGACCAGCGAACAAGAAAGTTTTCAGCTGATCGCAAGTTTGATCTAAGACACGGGCATCCAGATACTCTATATCCTGTAGACTGAGGGCGAGGACACTGCGGGACTTTCTCTCGTTGGTACTGGCTTCCTTCAACTCTGCGAATTTGCGTTTGATGTGATTCTTGATGATGGTATTGAGTCTGCGAGCCAGGGTATATTGGCGCCATGTCACCAAGGGGTTCAGCAATTTTGCTCGGGCTGAGCTTTTTCTGCGGTAGCTTGCAGCCAGCTCGTGGTAGAGCTTGACCATCTCGCTCTGCTTGTCTAGGGGAAGCTGCGCTCCCAAGTCCTCGTCCATTGTCACTGCGCCTAGGCTTCTATGTTAGTACCGGCTTTGGTTCCTCAGAGACATTCAGACTCTTACCAATGATATCAAATGTGAGATTGGTACATATTTCAGCCAAACTAAACTCTTCCCCTGATTGAGCATATCGATCAAGGGCCTCGAAAAATGGCCCTGTCTTATCCAGTATGCACGGCAGCAAGGTCAATAAATGCTGAGGCGCAAATCCAGGATTGAACCGTTTGCGAAGGCTTTTCCATTCCTCGCCCTGTCTTTATGAGCCAAGCTTTTCCGTATCAAGCATACTACCTAGGTCTTGGAAATACCTCGGAAGTAATGATCGAATCAGGGCCCAGCAGATACTTATAAGCCTGCAGCGTCGGGGTCTTGGGCATACTATACGGGAACTTTTTCGAGCTCCTGGCTACCTGCTCTGCAATCTCATGGCTGCAGACGATGCCCATAGGATGCTGTATCGGGCGTACATCGAGAAAATACAACGGCGGGTTGCCGAGGTGGGCCTTGATTTCCGCGAATACGAGGTCCGTTAAGTATCAGTATGTGGTGCATGAGGGCAGTATGCAATTGAAGCTTACCAATATGCCTATTTGGCTCACCGCGGGCAATGAAGGCGTTGAGATCCTTCATATGACCCCATACTCGTGACGGCCTCGGCTGTGGCCATGCTGCGAATTGCTTGGTGCGATAGTAGTCGAGCTTATTGAGCAGCCAGACAGCCAGCAGCAGAAGTGCTGCTATGGCAGAAAGAGCTAAGAACATGTCTGCAGAGATGTTCCAAGTATCTCCAGCTAAGTGGTGGCAGAAAAAGGTCGGACACCGATGGCGCTTATGCATGTCTCTGCGGGGGTGCATTCTTGGCGGCCTGCAGAGCTGCATCCTGGGTAGAGAATGAGCTACCTTAGTTGTCATTCAGGTGCAATATCTCCCAGCTCTCAATGTGGCTATGGACTGACAACATCAAGGGTGAGGTCTGCATCAGAAGACTCGGATACTGACTGCGAGGTTCTATCAAAATGTGCTGATGTTGATTACTGTATATATCTAGGCAGACGAGCAAGAGTGGCCGTCGCATTTGATAAGCACACAAGTTGAGGAAGTCAATGGGTATGAGGGAGTAATCAATGATAAGGACGAGTGCTACCAGCCTCTTATTACTTTAGACCAGCCGATGAAGGCAAACCAGACATCATTTCAGAGCTGTGAGGACCGAAGTACAATGGAAGGCATTGGACTGAATACAATATGAGCTTTCGTTGGTGAGGTTTGTCAAGTAAATTGGCCGGATGGCGCAATGGTAGCGCGTTGGTTTTCGGCACCAAAGGTTGCGCGTTCGAATCGCGTTTCGGTCGTTCTCTTTTTTTGTTTTCTTCCATCTCCCTCCCCCTGGGCTTTTATCGAAGCTATCTGCACACGGTTCGTTTTCGCATCTACTGGCAACTTCTTATTCCAATTTTTGATTTCCCTATTTCTCAATTTATTGTCCTCTCAAACCCTACCCAAAAGCTTTCAACGTCAGAATAACAGGAGGTCATCATTCATTAGATGTGGATACGTGGATCAGCCAACAAACAGCATTCACAAAAATTGTGCAAGATAGCTCTCATTACTGAGGGGCGGATCAACCCCAATGGTTGCACTGTTATCTGCCGACGGGATAACATTTGCAAAGGACATGCCGGATTCCAAGAAAAGGTACAAGTCGTCATTTTCCTTTAGTTCAAAATCAGGATGCGAGGCGGATTGTTCTACCATGGCGGATTCTGAAGCGATCAATCTCGTCAGATCGCCCCGAGGAGTTCTAGGAGCAATGACATTGCTCAATTTCGCAATCATGCGGTCGGCAAGAGCAGAGTTCTCTTGCAATTGATGCAGGATTTCCGAGTATTGCTGGAGCATTCTTTGACTCGCTGCGTTCGTTTGAGGGTAAGCCGATTCGACAGCCTTGATGTGAAACTCCAGTGCCGGAACGAGAATAGCGATGCTGGAAATAGGAAGTAGGTTGGTGAGGTTCAAGCGATGCAGTTCATCGAAGACGAGACTGATTTTGTTTAGGATGTGCTCTTTTGCGTGGCTGTTCCTCCCTACACTGCGACTGCAGGCGACGTACGCCGAGGCGAGATAAAGCAAGAGCAGCCAGGCACGATGGACAAGTATGAACTTCTCCAGCTCTGTGACAGCGGATGAGGCCGGTGATTGATGATGAAGCGCCGGTGGCAATTGTGCGTGCCATCTGCTCAATTTCTGAGCAAACTCGGCGACTTCGGTAGGTGAGGCCTTGTTTTCCGCATCTGAAGATCGCCCTTCGCGGCTGGGTGAGTCGGATAAGTCTTCTAATAGTCCGGGCAATTGTTCTATCTGACAGAGCTTGGATTTCTCAATGAACAACCTCGCTTGGAACTGTTGATACTGCACATCGCGGAGAAAGTCGCAGCTGCCTACCAAAGTTTGGACGTTGGGTGATAAGGCACCGAATCTGAAATCGGCCGTATTCGGTAGAGGGATTTCGCATTGACTGCCGTTTCCTTGAATGTTCATCAAAGTAAGAAGATTACTCGATGTTAGCCGCACATGATCGAATATGGACCACCACGTCCGTCTCCATATTTGTTGCTTTCTTGCATTTGTCTTGATCATTTGAGTCTGACTCGAGCTGATCATAGAGATGCAGATACCCAACCAGTGGGTAAGTTCTTTCTGGTCGCGGTGCGGCTCAGGATAAGACACCATCAACAGAATCGCTTGAGCATTAGCGAGACGGTCGTCTTCGCATGCGAGATCGAGAAGCACCTGGACAGATGAGTTGGGCATAACGAAGCTGGAGTAGGGAGAGAGGTACCTGCACTTTCCGGGATAGACGCTCACGAAAAACACCGCGCGAAGGATAGCCCTCGGCACGGATATGGCATACTTCGATAAAAGCTGACGCAGCAAACAGCACGGCGTGAAATAACAATAGACCGATTTGATGAGATTCATTATCGCTGGCGACAGCTGATAGAAATTCATGCAACCCCAAGATAGGCATGTGCGGATGGACCCAGAGCAGATAGCTCTTTAGTAGCTCGTTGCGGAGCGTGTCGCTGGGGAGGTCAAGCGCCCCACTGCGTCGAAGATACTCGACATCGTCCCTGTGCAGTCTGCCTGGGAGATCGGCCAGGTAGCTCGGCAAGTGGACAGCCGGTGGAGCGTCGGAGGCGGGCCCGAAAAGTTGATTGATGATAGAGATGTGGTAGTCGAGGGGGATGGTTGATAAGACGGCAGGATTCCCGGCCATGCCGTTCTTCAGGCTGCATTCTCGCTCGCTCTGTTTGAGTTGCGAGGCGAATATATCCTCTTCACAACATCAGCCATTCTGACGGATAACCCTGGCTACAGGAAATGACCAACCGGGACAATATGTGAGCCACGAGGATGGCTCCTCAGTCACGCTACGAGGACTGCAACGATCAGCAATGTAATATATTCGGTGTATGCTACAGAGCAAGACTCACGTTGTGCTCTCATGAGCATCACAGTCCAATTTGGCCCGACGACAAGACGAACACGAGCCTCCGCTGACTCCAATGTAACATCGCTGCCTCGTCTTAACGCAGTTTGAACAAGCTCCAGACTCGGCAGTTCTTGTACGTCTTGGAACGGAATGCATTGCGGCAGTCGTGAGCCCAAAACACTACTGTGAAGCTAAGATTGGGGCGTGGAGTTTTTCTACAAGCATGTGTGAATCACGCCATGGAGATCCGACGAGGTGACGGTCCGCGCGCCGACCGGTCCTTAAACTGCCTCGGCATACCAACAAGTCTCCGTAACCCCAAGGTTTTGATGCAGCAATCAGCCCGGCTCCGAGTGTCATTGGTTGACTGTAAAAGTCAAAGTCAAACAGGGTTCAAGATCAATAATTATGATTGGACAAAAGCGAATTGATCGGTCTGGGGCCCCGGAGTCGGATACCCGCGGTTTCCCTCCTCCGAAGTCTGCCGATCCGCTTACCAATGAGGAACATGCACTGCATCACTACTACTAGACAACGCTAGGTTGTCTAGACTCCTTTTTAGTCGAGTGGTTATATGGTTGACAGTTATGACCGGAACCTCTTACACAGCATCTACTAGACCTGTACTCTTGAACCCCCTAGGTTCGATTTCCGCAGTACCCATCGATACGGAACCAACATCACCGATTGGAATCAGAGTATATAGAGGTTAAACTAGGACATATTCTTACTATATCTAAGAATATATATATTTTTCTATATAATAAGTAATAAGACTAGAAGTTATGTATATTCTAGTTAAACTAGACTAACTATAAATAGTAATATAGGTAAGTATAAAATATATAATCTAGTACTAAAGATATAATACTATAATATATCTCTTTAGCTAATAAGAATTAGCTATACCATATCTTCCTAATTAAGTTATATATTAAGGGTATTTAGATCCCTTAGACCTAATATCTTAATAAATCTTTAGTATTTTTCTCTATATAAAGGCTTAGTTAGGCTATTAGCTAGTATCTAATTAGTTAGAATCTATATAATATTTACCTCTCTAGCCTAAGTATATTCTTAAAGTTAGTATTAGTAGATATTAATATAGTATAATTTAGTAGTTATATATAGTTCTTTACTAGTAATTAAGTAAATAATCTAGTAATTATTATATTAGATAAAAAGGTCTATCTTAGGGTTAAATTATAAGGCCTTAAATACCTATTGTTATGGAACATCTACAGTCAACACGAAATGGTTGGATGAGGCTTACGAGAAAAGACAGCGCAGTCTGACGGACAACCAGGCTCGAGACAAGGGGGGCGGCTAAGTCACGTGACTAACGGTCCCT